>NW_007726589.1:242366-265060 GCF_000696425.1 Galeopterus variegatus | reverse complement strand
CCAAGGTCAGGGGTTTGGAACCCCTTCCCCCGCCAGCCACCAAAAAAAAAAAAGTCTGATTTAGAGAATTTTTATATGGTATCATAGCACATGCCAGGCTATCATATAATTATGGCGTTTTTGTAAACAACTTGAAGGCATTTTGTTTTATCTTACATAGTAGATACTCAAGTGTGTGTAAAGAAAGGATAAAATCCTCAACATTTAGTTAATTGTACCATGTATTTTTATATTACGCAGTGACACTTTTGCACTAAAATAGAACAGTCTGCTAACATGTTGACCCCAGATGATACTGATATTCCAGAAATTATACTAAATTTTCAGCTTCAATGTCAATCTTTGTGTGTTTACTCAGTACAGAAAGGAGTTTATAGATGAGAAGAGGAGCAAATTGGATAATCAAAAGTAATTCCCAATTTTTAAAGATTTCCCCCAAAGTTCAGACTTGTTTGAAACCTTGCACCTTTTATTTCTTTGAGTCCTCTGAGGAGAATGGCTCTGGTTCATAACTTTATTATCAGAAGTGGCACTCTTAGGTCCTCAGTAAATGTGGAATGAATGAATTGAGTTGGTTCTGCTTGTGATCTACCCTCTGGGAACTTCTCTGCTATTATTTATCACTAAATTTGAGCCCAAGGTGATTCTTGCCCAGTGAATATAAGAAGTGGTACAGTGCCAGGTGCTTTGCCTCTTGTTATCATTCCTATATGGCAGATGAGTAAACTAGGCTCAGCGAGGATAAGTTACTAGAACATAGATATGAAAGGCAGAGGTGGAAGCCTGACCTGGCATGCTGCCTGGAGTCTGTACTCTTCACCTCTTCTCCCACAGAGTTAAAGGACTTGGACTCTGGATTTGCAGGCTTTCTTTGTGAATTGCTTTTGGTTCCATTAAAGCTGGATATAGGATATAGGACTTTGAGGAGCACTGCATGCATTTTTATAACTTTTGTGGACTTTATCACTTCAGTTACTGGGTGATTCTAAATCTAACTAGCACTGTTCCCCCAGGAATGTTTCCAGTTGTTGGGAGTTGGGGAATAAGGAGGCAGGATACTGTACGAGGAAGACTGAATGAGAAAGAAGCAGGTATTGGATAAGGGATCAATGTAGGCTTGTTTGTTATTTAATAGTGAAATATTTTAAATAGGCAGGAATAAAGATTAATGATGTCCATAGACCTACCACCAAGCTAATCGGATTTTGAGCTTATGTTTCTTTCAGATCTTAAAGAAATAAGTCATTACAAATATAACTGAGGCCCTGAGTGCATGTCATTTTGTATTAGAGTTTATATTCATGTTGATAAATATAACTTGAGTACACTCATTTTTAACTATCTAATATTTTATAGTATGTGTATACCCAAGTTTATTTATTCTCCAGCTGCTAAAGATTTTGGTTGTTTCCAATTTTTTTTTGGTCATTATACCCAGTGCTTCAATAAACATTCCTTTATGGTCCTCTTGTGTACAGGTGTGGGTGTTTTTCTATAGTATGTGCCTAGGAGAGGAATGGCTGTGTATATATCTTCAGTTTTACTGCATCTTGTCAGATAGCATTATCAAGTGGGGAGCCAGTTTTCAGTCCTACTATAGTGCGTGACTTGGTGGGGGAAGAGAGAAGTAAGAGAAAGGAAGGAAGAAGGGGCACGATGTGGGGCATAATGGGAACACTGAGTATTCAAAGAAAATCAGAAGTGTATCAGTAGGGTAAAAAGAATCTCTTGCAGAAAAGAAAACTCAATCTTAGCTCTTCATTTTCCTTCATTTAGATCAAGAATGAGTTTTTATTGTGCTCAAACAAGGCTTCTCTGACAAGCATGCTGAAAAATTTGCTTTATCACACTGTATGCTTCTGAATTTACTGATGCCACATGAGAACAAGCAAATGAATGACTTCTTTATTTTTATTGGGGCAGGTAAAATTTGAGTAACGAATTGTGAAGAGAGGTAAACACTTAAGTCCTATGATTTTAAAAAAACAATAACTTCCTTGTATTGGATGTTTTCATTTGGGAATTGAATATAGACTTGAGTTTTTGTTTTGTTTTGTTTTGTTTTTAAGGAAAGCAGTGTGAGTGGAGAAAAGAAACAAAGAAATCAGTAACTGGTTGTGATCAATTAGTTGTAAACGCCACTGCACTCTGACTAACCTAGACTTGACTTTTCTGAAATATCAAAAAATTCTGATTATGTAGCCAAATCTTTGTTTGTTCCAGTCACAGAAAACTGTGCACACTAAAAAAACATAGTTTGTTCATATTGATCTATTAACTACATCCTAGCCATCTCATTTCTCTGGGCTGTTAGTGAGAAATAAAGGTTTCTGCCACTTTCTTTCTTCTATCTTGTTCACTCTCTTGTAATAGTACTTAAAATAATGCAGTGGTTTAGAAACTTGTAACAAGGCAGAGGCCGAAAGGGAAGAGGTTCAAAGTGTTACCTGCATTCCACAAAGCTGGGCCACGGCTGGCTCAGGATAGTACTAAGCAAAAGAGGTATGTGTTTTGTTTGGCAGAAATGCCTATGATAACATATGCCCGGTGCCTCATGAATTGGAGCCTATGCTTATTATTAGATTTAGTGAGCCCTTTTTGCAGAGAATAGGACTGCTTATTTTCAGGACCTTTTTTTTTTTTTTTTGTCTTTTTTTGTGACCGGCAACGGATCGCAACCCTCAGTGTCACGCCCGTACCAGACTGGGACCGGCAACGGGATCGCAACCCTCGGTGTTGTGCCCGCCCCTCGCTCAGCCAGTGAGCGGCCGGTCTGTATGTGGGATCCGAACCCTCGGCGGGAGCGTCGCCACACTCCCAAGTGGCCCATTATTTTCAGGACCTTTTGCACACCCTAAAATGGAAACATTTGATAACCTCTGACGTACACTTAGTAGACCAGGTGACTCTACCTGAGAGCCTTTTCCTACCCACACTTTTTGTGTGGACCATTCTCTCCTCTAGTCTTCTCTGGGTTAATAGTCTTCACCTTTGGTGATTCTCAGACATTTTATTCTCAGGACTTCTTTATACTCTTAAATATTATTGAGGACACCAAGAACTTTTGTTTATGTGAGTTATATCTTTCAATATTTACCATATATTAGAAATTAAAACTGAGAAATAGGAAAATATTTCTTAATTTATTTTAAACAGTAACAGTAAACCCGTTACTTAACATAAATAAATATTTTTATGAAAAAACAAATATATATATTTTTTTGTTTCAGAAAACATGGTTAGAAGAGTGGCATTGTTATCAGAGTGTACATTTTAGTAAGTCTCTTCATGTCTGGCTGTTGATGACAGGTGGATTCCTCTATCTGCATTTGGTCTGTTGTGATATCATACATCCTGTAGCTTTTGGAAAATTGTTTTGTGTACTCCTGAAAGAATAAAAGTGAAAAAAGCAAATAACATCTTAGTATTCTTATGAAAATAGTTTGACCTCTTTGGCCTCCTGGAAGGGTCTCAGCAGTCCTGGATCACACTTTGAGAACTATCGCTTTAGATGTGCGTTCTGTTGTACTTCTCTATCGAAGCCTTCCCTGACCTCCTTCACTAGGTCAAATTTTCCTATTTTATGCTCTTAATGGTACCGTGTACCTCTTATTGGTATCATTTATTAAAATACGTTTTTATGTTTCATGTCTGTTTCTACTATTAGGCTCCCTGAGATTAGGGATCATGTGTGGTTTTTGCTCATGAATTATATACAGCTGTTAGCACAAGGCCTACCCTATACTGGGAATTTAGTAAATATTTGAATAAAAAAATGAGTGAATGAATTTACATAAACAGACTTATTGAATTCAATTCAATTATCAAGTTTCCCTTAAAACGTAATGCCTTCTCTGATTGTGTGTTTGGTGTCTACGTTCACAGCATATATTCATTTTCTGTTTTTTAAGTCTCTGGTTATTCCTAAGACTGCTGCAGAGCCATCGCAACCTGGATTTGCACAGCATTTTGCTCATACTCTGCTTGTCTCGCCCACTGCACCGCAGTATAATTCTTTATACCTGCCATTCTCCCTGACCAGCTTTTTAGCTTATTGATGATAGGAACTATTATCTTTTCAATCACCTTATCCGTGCCCCATTCAGGGGCTAGCATATATTGCCAAATAGTGGATACTTAAAAAAAAAATTGTTGAATGTACCAATTTGATTTGAAAAGATGCATATGCTACAACTGCAAGTAAATGTAAAAATTTTGACCAAAGAGAATTCATGTTCCCAGTACATGGATTACTGATAAGGTTATTACTGAATTGTTTTGCACATCACTTTCTTATAGGATACTTTCTAGGTAGTCTGATTACCAAGAAAGAATCATGGCATCAGAGGTTTTTTTTAAACATTTGTCATGCATGGACACCATTCTTTCAGCAGATATTTGAGTTACATACAAGTAATATGGTGTGCATAGGGATAAAGCTGTAAGCAAGACACACTCAATCCATTACCTCAGGAACCTGTGGTCTAGCAATCTAGTTAAGCAGTTGGTAGACTTTTTCTCTTAAGGGTTGAATAGTAAATATTTAAGGGCTTGTGGGATATATGGTCTGTGTCACAGATGCTGAACTCTGTCGTTGTGGCCCACAAGTAGCCAGAGACACTATGTAAATAAATTAGTATGGCTGTTTTTCAGTAAAACTTCATTTATAAAAATAGGTGGTAAATTGGATTTAGCCTGTAGGTTGTAGTTTGCTGACTCCTGGTCTAATTCATTTGTTTCTTGGTCTCGGTCTCTGTCTCACTCATATATCTACTGCAGCAGTTTTCATAAAGAGTTCCATTGATTTGTTTGTTACAATTAGCTAAAGTGAGATTGTAGAAGCACTGGATCTTGTCGTGCAGTTGACAAAAGCTAACTTTTATTTTTTCTTATCCAGGACATTTTATTTCCTTATATCAAAGAAAATGTTAAAGAGTATCTGCAGACACATTGGGAAGAAGAGGAGTGCCAGCAGGATGTCCATCTCTTAAGAAAACAGGTTGAGACATTTCCACATTCCCAAGTGTCTTAGAATTGAGAATGCCTGAAGACTTAAAATATGTGCTGAGCATATTGTAAAATAAGTGTTCAGAATTCACAGGGGATGGAAGTTGCAGTGACTTGCCTGCTCAGGAATTCACAGTACATAATTGAATGGTCAGATCATGGCAGTTTGTTGTTTTTAGAATTACGTCTTTCAGGGAGCTATTTAAATTGCATAAAAATATTATGTATTTGTAAAGCCAAGCCCTTTCTGGGTCGAAGGCATATGGTTTGTGCAGTCTCATTACATTTTTCATTAATATCTCCAAGTGATAGCACTTCATCATTTCTACTCTCACCTGTCTCATAGCATGAATTCCCAGTGTCCCCTCTACAGTGCTTCTGGATCCTCACACTTACACTCTGCCTCCAGACTTCTCAACCCAGCTCACCCCTGGCCCAGCCTTCACACCTGCTTTAGTTTCATGTGCTTTGTTCTGCTCTTTTTCCTCCCCCACCCCTCCCCAGTCTACAGTGTGTCTTTTTCTTCCACACTCTGTGCCACATAACTCCTGTTCTGTTGTTTCTCTTATTAAAATTTTGCTTCAATGGCAAAGATTTTACATGGTGTGCAGAGCTAACTCACTGGGAGTTATTTTCTAGTTAATTTTCTATGTTAGGTGTTGTTGAATGCTCTCTGTAAATTTTTTAATGTTAGGAGTTAAGATTGGAAATATAGTCATATCCTTTGGGGCTTGGGGTATTTGGGTTTGTTGAGTTTTCCGGATAACTCAGAGTTAATCTGAAATACTCCCCTCCCTTACCTTTTTCATTGTGTCAACAATTTTTGTTGAAAGATACATACATGTTCCTTTATTATAGTATATAAATATGCTTTAGAGATTATATAAATACATCTTTAGAGATTGGGTTGCCTTGTCACAAGGTCACTGTTCTAAATGGCTGTTAGGATTTTTGCAAAATGTGGGAGATTGTAGAAGACTGAATATGAACTGAATAGAAGAGTCTAGCTTCTTTTCAATTGAATTCTAGGCAAAAACTAATTTATGAGATTGTTTCTCCCTCAGAGTGCAGAGAAAATACGATTTAATTGAAGTCCAGGTTTGTTGATTCTAGTAAATGAATCAACAAACTGGGTCTTATTATTTCATTATTTACTCTCTCCTTACCTACAACATGCCTGTTAGTTTAAATTTCAGCTTTAGCAATCTAGGAAAGATAATGTAAATTTATTAATCCTGTTTCTTTTAGGAATTGTTTTTAGCAATTCCAAAGTGTATGATACTTTAATTTGCAACAATGCTAGGGCTAATGATAGTTGGGTAAAGTTGGTCTGCTTGGTTTTGGGGTCTCTTTTTAGGTGATCTTTTTTTGAATAAGCAAAAAACAGACTTTATGTTGTTTCTGACTTAAAGGCTGAAGAGGATGCCCACCTGGATGGGGCTGTTCCTATCCCTGCAGCACCTGGGAATGGGGTGGATGACACGCAACAGATGATCCAGGCTGTGGTAGATAACGTGTGCTGGCAAATGTCTCTGGATCGAAAGACCACGGCCCTCAAACAGCTGCAAGGCCACATGTGGAGGGCGGCATTCTCGGCTGGGCACATGAAAGCAGAGTATGTGCTCAAGTCACTCTGAACATTTTACCATCCCCAAAGCCAAGTATGTTTTTCACTAGCCCTCTTTCTCCAGTGTAAGTTGCACAATTAATAGAATAGATCAAATCAGCATACTATTTATTCTAACAAGTGAGTTGTTTTGTTTTATTTTTTCAAAGTTGGGCTAAAGCATTTCACGCAGCTTATTTCCCAGACCTGCATTTCTGGCTTTGTGGGTTAGTTGTAGGACTTTTAGTCCCAATTTAAAACAGTGTCCAAGGGGGCTGGCGGGTTAGCTTACTTGGGAGAGTTTGGTGTGAGGGCTGGCGGGTTAGCTTACTTGGGAGAGTTTGGTGTGAATAACACCAAGGGCAAGGATTCATATCCTCATACAGGCCAGCTGCAAAAAAAACCTTCCCAGAAAATGGAGACTTCCTAGACTAAGTCGTATTGGATCCACCATAGCAGCTGAGTAGTAATACTGTTGGGCTGCTTTCCAGGACTGTTAGATTACCTGCTTTTTGCTCTGTTAGAGAATTAAGAATGCTCTGAAATTACAGACCCTGTTGCTTTGGGGGTTACTCAGAGAATGTCAGTGTTGCCAGGAGCTAGTTCCACAGACTCTTTGAGTCTTGGTTGTGGAGTTCCTGATAGCACTCCTGTCTGTAGACACTCATGAGTGTTGTATTTTTGCGAAATTCTTTTTTTTCTGACAGCTGGCTGGTATGGGGATCCAAACCCTTGGCCTTGGTGTTATAACATTGCGATCTAACCAACTGAGCTAACTGGCCTGTCCCCCCCGCTACCCCTATCCTGGTCTGAGAAATTCTTAATAAGACGCTGCCACCTAAGGATTTTAGGCTGATGTAAAGTTTTAGATCCAAGACCTTTACCAGCTGCCTAGATTTCTTTTGTATTTCTGTCAAATGAGATGTCATTCCTTTTTTTTTTTTATCTGCTTTACAAGGAGCTTGTTTTACCTTTTAAAGGATGTATTGGAGTTTAAGGATTGCCAGTGATCTGGGAATATCAGCTAGTTCACTTCGTAAAATACTCAAAAGAGTGGAGCCAGGAGACTGTGCTTTCAGTAGTAAGCCCTTACTTCTCTTGGTCTTGGTTCCTTAATTATAAAAATAAAACCAGGGACTTGGAATAAATGATCTTAAACTGCTGAAGTACGGTTTAGGAGCAATAACAATCTGTGCAAATTCAGCTTGGAAAAATTCTGTCTCTTTGAGTGCAAAATAATACACAAAGTAACACACTTGATGTGTACTGGTTTTGAACATGTTGATGTCTTTCCTTCAATTAGTGCAACATATTAAGCTGTTTAATTCAGTAGAAGACTTCTCTGACATTTTCTTGAAGACTAGTTCCACAATCCAGGTTCCTTTGTGCTTTTCTTTTCACCCATCTCCTGTGATGTTATTTCCACCACTGAATATGGAAGACTCTGTAGAACTGGTAAAAGAGACTCAGGAATCAGAAAACGAGATACTGTTTGCTAATAATTAGCTAATGTGAGATAGTACAACAGTTAAATCTCTTAATGATTTGTTACATCATTTTTTTCCCTGCATAATAAAACTTTTCTAGCTAATTAAAGGTTTATATCTTTGAGCCCCAAACTTTTTTTTTTTTTTAATCAGTTTGGGTGCAGATCTTTCTAAAAGAATTTTCATGCTTTCTTAAAGCACACTGTATATAATTTAGCCTTTTCTTGTTATGAATTAATCGAAGAGTATATAATGTGATATTATTGATGTTGTTTGCTTTTTTAAGTTCTTTGGGAATTTAAGAAGTCACTTTCTTATTTTATCCCTTTATCTGTAATCCCTTTTTACTGTCATTAGTGTGGCTGTCAAAAACTATTCTCCTCTGCACCTAAATTGTTACTTAATCTGCTGTGATCCTGGTCTTATGGAGTTGCTTCTCATGTTACTATTTGGGCAGAAATGGAGAAACATGTGGCATCTATTTTGATTGGTTTCCAGCTGCCTAAATGATGTGTTTCTGCATTTTAACTTGGTGGTTTTCCATCTAGGTTCTTTGCAGATGTAGTTCCAGCAGTCAGGAAATGGAGAGAGGCTGGAATGAAGGTGTATATCTATTCTTCAGGGAGTGTAGAGGCACAGAAACTATTATTTGGGCATTCTACAGAGGGAGATATTCTTGAGGTACGTTATTTGATTTACTTGTTTTTTAACACTATCAAAGCATGAAATAATGAACGTTAAAGGAATGTATTACAGTTATAAGCTAACTCAACAGTCAGATAATTGCATTTGTGTGTGCTAGGCAGGTTGTAAAGAGAGCTGGAAAAACTGGGGAATACATCATAGGGAAGGGTGAAATGTTTTCTGTGTTACCAGTTTTTGGATCAAAGGTTCTTGAACTTTGTTGTGCTTAAGGATCACCTGGAGAATTTGTTAAAAATGTAGATCCCTGGGCTGTGCTTCCTGGCAAATCTGAATAGCAGGTCTGGGTTGAGGGTCAGCAGGCTGTATGTAAAAATCCACCCTAAGTGATTTTGATGATGGTAGTACTAGAATCAGCTATTCTATGTATACGTGTGTATGTTTGTACATGAGCTAGCATGTAAATCAATCAGCTGTCTTGCCAATATTAGGAAATCAACAACACAAAGGACACTAATGGGATGCTTCTTTTGGTTTAAAATCAGTTGAGAAGAAAATAAGTAATCACTTTTAATTATATTGCACTTATAATTTCTTCTCTATAACGTTGTTAAATGACGTTTATTCTGTGTCATGAATAAGATTATTATATAGGAGAACTGGGCACATTATTAAACATGGTGATAAGGTCATTTATTACATTTTTTGTGCATGAGAATATTCCTGCTAACTCCTGTGTGTAACCATCTCTGTCCCCTGGAGGACAGGTTAGTCAGTGGAAGAAGGGAATACATTTAGGACTTTTAAAAAGAAGTACCAACCAATTGAATAAGGTGAACTTAGTGATATACAGTAGGTAACTTGGCCAACTAATTTTTAAAAATAAATATTATTGAGCCTCTACCATCTGCAGAGAATACTTTGACTTTGGAGGTTTTCATATTCTAATTTTAGTACTTTCCTACTTTTCATCTTATTTCCAAGTCAAATATTAAACCAGTAGTGAAACCCTTTCATCATTGATGACTGATATAAGCTTCTTTTCAGCTCTCTCTGATGAAACAGACAATAAGATGATAACAAACAGGACATGGTAATTACCTACTCAGTTCAATAATAAAAAATAGATTCTCTAATTACCAAATGAGACAGAGAGAAAGAAAAAATGCAAAGTCAACCTTAACTTTTTAAAAGTTAAGAAGAGCTTAATATTGCCTTAATTTGTCTTTCAGTGATCTTTAGGCTTGTTTTTAGTTTGTGAAAAGTTCTGAAAACATTCAAAAGATTACATCATACTAGTTGATCTTAAAAATGGATTTATTTTAATTACTGTTGGTCAAATTATCAAGTTACACATTTGACTGCAATAATTTCCAAGAGGGCAAGGACATATATTATAGCTCTTGGGTAGAATTTTAAAATGTTTTAATGAGAAAATAAAAGTTTCTTGAAAGTAAAGTAACAGCTTATTGTTAAGGCAGGTGGATTAGTCCATTTCTGTTGCTTGTAACAAAATACCTGGAACTGGGTAATTTATAAGAAAATGAAATTTATTGCTTACAGTTTTGGAGGCCGGGAAGCCCAAAATCCAGGGAACACTTATGGTGAAGGCCTTCTTTGGTGGTGGCTTTACAGCAACACAGGGCTCTCACATGAAAGAAAATGGCAGAGCACAGAGAGAGACTCTCATGTGCTCTCCTTTTGAAGCCCTCAGAACCATGTTCCTGACTGCAATTATTAATCCATTCAACAACAGCGTGGTCCTACAAACTAATCATCTCTTCATGGCTCCACCTTTCAATGATCATAGTAGGATTTCCCATCCTCTTAATGGTTACAATGGGGATTAAGCTTTAATGACTTTAGGGGACACAGCTCAATCAATCCACAGCAGAAATCTGAGAAATCTGTTCATTCTAGGATTTAAAGGATAGTGTTCAGAACTTTTCATCAGGAATGAAACCCAGACCAATAATGAGTTTGAGTGCAAATAATGTTTTAAGGATAGAAAGTAGGGCATGTATATTGAACAATTTTGTGCATAAAATTAATGTTATTGAAAACCAAGTAGATTATAAAATGATCTTATATATGTTGATCTGGTAGTTTTCTTCTTCTAAGTGTTTAGTGCTATAAAATCTTTCTATTTACTGTTTATTGCCTCCATAAAGTTCTGTATTAAGTAGACTTTCAGTAAATATTTATTGAATGAACGAAGTCACTGTAATTGTCATGTATTTCAGAGAAAATGGATGTGAGACAAAGGGGTTCTGTGTATTTGTATTGTCAGTCTTACCCCTTCTTTTTTCAGCTTGTTGATGGTCACTTTGATACCAAGATTGGACACAAAGTGGAGAGTGAGAGTTATCGAAAGATTGCAAACAGCATTGGGGGCTCAACCAACAACATCTTGTTTCTGACAGATGTTACTCGAGGTAAGTAAAGATTGCAAACAGCATTGGGTGCTCAACCAACAACATCTTGTTTCTGACAGATGTTACTCGAGGTAAGTAAAGATTGCAAACAGCATTGGGTGCTCAACCAACAACATCTTGTTTCTGACAGATGTTACTCGAGGTAAGTAACTGGACTTATGTTATATACCCCAGGATAGGAGCTGAGCCTGGGACTACAAGTATGTTGCCTCTTAAAGAAAGTTTTTGTGGGGATCCTTGTAAAATATGCAAGGGACTGGCTGGTTAGCTCAGTTGGTTAGAGCACAGTGTTGCAAACCAATGTCAAGGGTTTAGATCCCTGTACTGGCCAACCACCAGAAAAAAAAATAAGATGAAAAAATAAAAAGAAAAAGAAAACAGCTTTATAAAAAGAAAGAATGAAACAGCCAACTCATTTCCCTCTCTATTAACCAATTCTTGGGGGGTTGTATGTGGGCAAGTAGCATTGGAAAGACTAATTCTTCTCCTTTTAACTCTTAACCATGGTTCCCCATCCATCACTCCGTATAAACACAAACATACTAATGACATGGGGAAGTAACAAAGAGAACTTAAGGGGTATCATTGTGGGAAGGAGCATGCAGGAAGGAGTATGAGGGTAGGTGATGGTTAGTTAAGGGCAGTGAAGTCATAGTGGTCTTAGACCAAATGCATTTAACAGCAGTGAGATCAGCTATGTACACTCAGCCAAGAAAAAAAGAGAGGACTATAAAGAGTTTAAGCAATTTTGCCTGTCATCCCAATCGATGAGCTGCCCCATGGTGAGGAGGATCCTCATCTGCCTTCCCTCAGATAGTCTCCATTTCTCAGGTACCCCTTTAGTTGTGAATTTCATTGTACATGATTCACTGGATTAAAGACATATATATTATTTACCCACCATGGCTCTCTTTATTATATATGGCACATTAGCATATATATTATTACTTTAAGGGTTGAATGTACAAAACAGTGTATACAATACTTTATCGGCAGTAAAAATGATTTCAAGAGTAGTTTTGGTCAAGTGGGAAACTTGTTCTCTGGCATCTGTGTAATGAGTCCTCTAGAGAATTACGGAAGGTAAGGTAGTGAATGAAGAAAGAAGAAGCAGAGGGCAAAGAGGTGGAGGGTGCCTAGGGGAAGGTGGTCTCTAAAATTCTTATCTGAAAGCCCCTGGTTGGTGAAGCTTTCCCAAACTCCTCTACCTGGCTCAACTTTTGGTTGCATGGTCATTTTCCTTAGAGTTTGTGTGTCTTTTGGTGTTTATAATTCCACTTGTATTTGAGGGCAAGTCTACATAATTATGTTTCTTCCATTCTACCTTGGATTGTAAGTTTCTCTGAGATCACACCTTCCTTTTAGCCCCCAGGACAAGGCTTTGTGTACTGTGTAGTCTGTGGCAGCAGGCTGGGTCAGGGATTGGGGAACAGAGGCAGAGGGGAGGAGGATGCTCTCTCACCTAGGTGGCTCCACGTGGCTCCTGGGCCTCTTGGAGGCAGCTCCAGCAGTGTGTAGGCGAGATTCCTCTCACCAGCCCTTCTTCTCTGTTGTCACAGAACTGTAATCACTTTCACTTGCTGGGACTATCAGAGATAGGACCCAAAGGAAAGTCCAGGCTGCTGGTAAAGGTGTCCACCTGAGGTGTATGTGAGCTATATTCTTTCTTTTCTGCTGACCCTTGAGCTTTTGGTTAGTTGTGATAGGCAAGAGTTATAGGTGTATAAACAGATACTAAGCTGTTTAAAAAAAATCTTAACCAGCGTAGATGATCTAATGCCTTTTTCCAGATAAATAGAGGTAAAACAGTCTTAATTTTACCAGACATATAGTAGACATTGAGTAATTATTAATATCTTTGTTAAATTTCAGCCTTTGGCAAATCTAGACTGGCATTTTTGATCTACCAGTGGTACCTGTATCAAGATGGTACCAATTCACAGTCATTCATTATTTTGAAATTTGAAAACTCAGTGGATTTAGTGGGGCTCAGCCCCTGTCCTGCATGTCCTGGCATGAGTCAGCTTCAAAGTCCAAGGGTGTCGACAAACTTTCAGCTTATTTTTTCTACTTGTGGAAAGCTTTACATTCACATATCTGATTGCACTGGAAGAGAGAGAGAGACAGATGCATGCACATGCTGCTTCAAGGTTCGTTGTGTGACTAGTTAGCCAGGCCATGTGAAATGTGCTATCAACAAGCATTAGCCTTAACAACCACCATTTCACCTCACCTCTACTCTGAACTGTAAATGTACTGTAAATGTTTGCCTGTCATATTTCTGTATAGAAACCTTCTACCGATTTGAAGTGACAATATACCCTCAAGTCACTTGGGGGCTTAGAGTGGTAGGGTGGAGGAGATTGCTTTACTATAAATGTAGGGTAGGGGTGAGCTAGCAGTTTCTGTGAAGAATGATAATTTGAAGACCTTTTACTGTTTTGCTCCTTATGGAAAGAAAATAGGCCTTGATCTGGTGAGTTTAGCTGGTTTAATCTGTGAATTGCTTTTCTTTAATCATTCATGTAAAGGAGGCTGTTGAAGATGAAAATCTGTAGTTTGCCTTATATAAGTTTCTGTAAGCTTAGAATTAGGATTTGCTTTGTAGCTAGAGTTCCCCACAAAGTCAGCCAATTCTGGGATTAAATACATGGTTCAACTTGTGATCCCAGACCCTTGCTCTGTCCCCACCTTTTTGGTTATATTAATAATTACAACCCCTGCCCTAAAACCAATTACGTTTTCTTCGTATTCTCTTCTTTGGCCACTTTTTTTTTTTGTAGTTGGCATCATAGTACCTCCAGAATTTCAGATCCTTCTCTTTTCACCTAAACCATTTCCTTAGGTTATAGTCCCAGAAATTATTTCTTTTTTTTTTTCCTTTTTGTCTTTTTTCGTGTCCGGCAACGGACCGCAACCCTCAGTGTCGCGCCCGTACCGGACCGGGACCAGCAACGGGATCGCAACCCTCGGTGTCGCGCCCGTACCGGACCGGGACCAGCAACGGGATCGCAACCCTCGGTGTCGCGCCCGTACCGGACCGGGACCAGCAACGGGATCGCAACCCTCGGTGTCGCGCCCGTACCGGACCGGGACCAGCAACGGGATCGCAACCCTCAGTGCTGCGCCCGCCCCTCGCTCAGCCAGTGAGCGGGAACCGGTCTGTTTGTGGGATCCGAACCCTCGGCTGGAGCGCCGCCGCGCTCCCAAGCGGCGCACTGTAGCAGTGCGCCACTGGGCTGGCCCCCAGAAATTATTTCTAACTTTAGAGAATAGAGATAATTCCCAGGTTGACTTCAAAATGAAATTGGCTCCCTCTGGGGCCGGCCCGGTGGCGCACTGGAGAGTGCGCCGCTTGGGAGCGCGGTGGCGCTCCCGCCGAGGGTTCAGATCCCATGTGGAGACCGGTTCCCGGTCACTGGCTGAGCGCGGTACGGACGCAACACCGAGGGTTGCAATCCCGTTGCCGGTCCCCGGTACGGGCGCGACACCGAGGGTTGCGATCCCGTTACCGGTCAGTAAAAAAGACAAAAAGGAAAAAAAAAAAAAGAAATTGGCTCCCTCTGAATCCTCCATAAGGAGGTTTTATTCCTGACCTCTGACTTCTACCAACCCCACACCTGATTAGGCAGTAGGGCCAGAACTTGGGTCATCTGTAGGTAGGATGAGGCCAGGTAGCTGCCTGCCTACCTTGTTTTTCTCTATTATCTCTGGTCCTGTGTTTTGGTACCACATGCCCAGACTTCCACTGCCAAGGCAGAGCAGCAGGCTAAGTTGATATCCCAAATAATATCCAAGTATGAAAGGGAGAATGGCAAGACTCTCCCCTTAGAGGAAAGGAAAAGGGACTTAGGGTTTTAAGTCAACAAGCATTAGTTAAGTGTCTCAATAGTACCAGTAGAGCAAGTAGATGCTTAGGGACAAGACTTGCCCTGTGGTGATCTAGGTAAGAATGCTAAATATGGAACAGCCACTATTAGCTAGTATCAAGTCCCGTGTGGATTGTGCTGGCTCAACTTGGTCAAGATGAAAGCTTTTCTTAAATGAAGGAAGGCAGGCAGGCTGGCTAGCAGGGTGGGTAAACGGTAGCTGCCACTTCTACTGAAGTGAATGGCTTCTGCAGAATGTGCCTCAAGACGGCATTCCCACATGAAGAGGGAGTCCTTGGTGCTATGCTCTGACAAGGTGATAGGTCTTTTCACAGGAAGAGCAGAAGATAGACACTTGAGGAGGTGGGTAGATGGATGAAATAGCTCTGTCCCATTGAGTCTCTCCAGGAACTTCTTACCTGTCTCAGCACTGCTGTCCTTTAATTAATCCATTCAAATGCCACAACTCTTTTCCAAAGGTTGAGAAACTACTAAGGGTCCCTATTATACCAAATCTAAATTCCATAGAATGTGTTGTGGATTTTTCACCAGCTTTGCTCTATCTGTCGAAGCCCCACCTCTTTTATCACAGCTCTGTGTCCTGTTTCCCACTCAAACTTGCTGCATTCTTCCAGTATTTACACATGTATTTTATCTTCTGTCTAGAATTCTTCTTTCTGCCATTTTTCTTGCCTTGAAACTTTTGATCAAAACTCACCCTCTGTGCAGAAGAATCATTTTTAAAATGTGGATCCTAATTTGGTAGTTCTACGTTGGGGGCCTAAGATTCTGCATTTTAAACAAGCTTCCAGGTGATTCCCATACTGCCGGGCCATGGATCATACTTGCATGATTAGGGCTGAATAGCAGAAGTTGGCAAGCTTTCTCTATAAAGTATCAGATGGTAAATATTTTGGTCCTTTGCAGACCATTCAGTCTCTGTCACAACTGTTTAGCTCTGCCCTTTTTTTAGCGGTTGGCCAGTACAAGGATTGAACCCTGGACCTCGGTGTTATAAGTACCGTACTCTGACCAACTGAGCTAACTGGGCAGATCTTAACTATGTCCTTATGGTGCGAAAACAGCCATAGACAATACCAAATAAATGGGCCTTGCTGTATTCCAATAAAACTATTTACAAAAACACGTGTCAGGCTGTAATTTGCCGACCTTTGTTCTAGAATATGGACCATGGAATCAGACTGACAGTTTCAAATTTTAACTCCAGCACTTGTTAGCTCTCAGTTTCCATATCTATAGAATGGGGATAATAATACTAACTACCTTAGGGTTGGTATGAAGATTTAGATGAGAATGGGAGCTACATGAAGGTAGGAGATTTGTTTTGTTCACATATCTCTGGTTCTAGAATAGTACCTGACACATAGTAGGTGCTAAATTAATATAAGGTGTTAGCTGTTATACTTCAAATAAAAACAAAATGGAGAGGAATGTAAACCAAGGGTGTATTAGAGATATCTCCTGCAGTACCTATCTTACCTAGTTTCATTTAACTAGTTCTGTTTTTACCTCTATACTCCCCCCTCAGCCCTGTGCACACATGTGCATGCACACACACACACAGTCACTGATTTCAAGTCACTCACAGCCTAACAAGCTAACAAGGAGAAAAACAGCAAGTAATAACATGTCGAATTATATTGTTGTGTTAGAGGTAAATACAAGGTGTTAAAGGATCACATAGAATGCTTTAATACAGGTGGTAGTGGTTCTGGAGGATGTGATATTTGGGCTGAATTTTGAAGAGTAGAAATTTGCCAGGCAAAAAATGGACAGTTTAGGCAAGGGGCATGACATTTTTGGGGTCTGGAGGTAACAGCAGGTACTCTGGCCTGATTAGACTGTAGGATCTCTTTTGTCCAATATCTACTTCATTGATATTATCACCAACAGCCTGCCTGTTGGGAAATAGCTCACTTCTCAGTAGGACCCGTTAGAGGGAGTGGAGGAAAGTTGAGGGACAGGACTAGTTCTGTCCTTCTGTGTTCATAAGTACTTAATAAAGCTCAGAAGTGTAGGACACACTGCCGTTTCATTCTGTCATGGATGGTTAGTTTTGTTGTTGTTGTTTTTCTAATTTCATTATGGAAAAATTAAAACATATTAAAGAGAGAATATGTATTCACCCCCAATGTGCCCATCTTCTAACTTCAACAGTAATCAAGTCAGGGTCAAACTTGTTTCTTCCATTCCCACATTTTCCTGATGACTTTGATGCAAATCTCAGACACGATGTTTTGGTGTTTCTGACACAGACTTTGGTTTTTCACAGAGGCCAGTGCTGCCGAGGAAGCAGATGTGCATGTAGCTGTGGTGGTGAGGCCTGGCAATGCGGGATTGACAGATGATGAGAAGACTTACTACAGCCTTGTCACGTCCTTCAGCGAACTGCATCTGCCTTCCTCAACCTAAAGATGGCTTCTAAGGAAGACTGAACTGTTCCTCAGAGTTTTCCCCATAGTGTCTAGTTTTATTCTAATGATAAAAGTAACTTACTTAAAAAATACATATATGTACACATATATATATGCAAGTATATATATGTATATGCTCAAATTAACTTCTACAGGCACATAGGTGAAAAAAGTCTCAGTTCAGTGAAAACAAAACTTATTTAAAGATGCTTTATATGTAGAAATTGTGTGAAATCATAACTCTAACCTTTATTGAGGGCCAAGTGTATTTGGTAGAAAAAATTGCTAAAATACAGATCAGATATTAAGTTTATCAAGTCTTATATCAAAATGTAAAGCTAATTTTAAGGAATTGTTCAGAAGTCCTGTTATTTTAAAAACTGCAGATATTTCAGAGACTTATTTCTAATGATAATTAATTGCCCCGAGACAAAGGTATTTATTTCTGCTTCAAAAAAACAAAATTGGGAAAGAAAACTCACTTGAGTCTTGATCAGTCATCTATTATTTAGCAAGAAACTTTCTAGTCACTGTGTCACCCACAACAAGCAGTTGCCTTATCAGTGAAAAAGGTGCACTGACATAACAGCTAAAGTAGACATGTGGTTCTTAATGTTTAACAAAGACAGTCCTAATCCTGGCAGTTGTTAGCATTATAGATTTTATATTTGCCTTTCTAACTACTACTTAGCACAGTTTGAGAATATGTTAATTGCTATTTACTGTTAAAAAAGGTTTTACTGAAATCAGTCCATAAGATCAAGAAGAGCCCTAATATGTAATATTTTCCTCTGAACTGGATGTGAGAAAAGTAAATTTTATAACAGCATTATTTATCCTGGTTCAGCTCTAACAGTAGGATGTCATGTCAATTTCATGTTGTGATTAATAAAAGCATTTTCTTCTTCACTCAGTTTTATATAGGTTCCTGAACTATATACCACATACTACCATAAGCAAAAGAGAAATTGAGACTGAAGAGAGATTGAAAAAATACGAATTTTAGTTTTTGCTTTAATCATTTATGTGTGGTGTGTGTTTTAATGGAATGCCAGTGGGAAATTACTGTTACTTGAGTTATGCATACATATACCGTTACTATTTCATTGGATTAGTAAGCATTTAGGAGATGAGTGTGGTTTCTTAGATCTTTGAGAATCCTGTATTTGATGTATATAAGATAGTGCTTGAAGAAGGCAATTATTCTCCTAATTAACCAAGAAAAATGAATGAATCCTACAGGGATAATTTTAGGAATGCTTTGAATAAGGAAAAGGAAGTAGTCTTGCAAATATTAGAGGACAGGAGATATAAAAGATTTTATGGTGGTAATTCTGGTCTTCTAGTAGCTAATTAAGAAATCTAAGGATTATGAAAATATACAAGAGTAGAAAAAAGGAAATGAGTTTAAATAAATCTTAGAAATGGGAGTAATTTGTAAATGATGATAAAACCACAAATGTAATGAAAGGATGAACCATGCGTTTTCTGGAAAAGTTCATGGGAAGATGGTGCAAAAGAATGTTCCTTAATGATAGGAAAGGAGTAATTGGAAAAGGAAGAAGTGAGAGAAAATTATGTACCAGGATCTAGGTTAGAAAGGAATTTAAGGAAAAAGAAGGTGCTCAGTATCTAGCCAAAAGAGAATTGAGGTGGAGGGCATTTACTGTCCATGATGAAAAGGGTACCAGAAAAACTGCATAGTTCAGTGAGGCAGTTAGTGAGGCAGAAAATAAGTGGATTTAGGAATTAAGAGAAGGTTGAAATATCAGATTCAGTGGAGTGTGAAAGGAAAGGAAAAATAAGGTAAATGTAGTATTTCTTAGATCCTGAGAAACCCACTCACAATTAAATGTGATGGAGAAGGATCTCGGGAAGAACTTGAGAGATAAAGTACACTGGTCATGAGAGGAAAAACCTACCTAAGAAAGTAGGTAGTGAGCTAGGAGTGAGTCCATATAAATTCATGGTCCTTAGGAAGGTAAGGAGGGAAAAACCTCTGGAACTTCTAAAGATGAGAACAAAGGAGCACTAAATTTTCTCAGCCTCTTGTATGTCGAGAATACAGAGGACAAAGTCCTTTTAATGTTGTGGCTCTTTTTATTCCTGTTTGTTAATTCACACTTTCTACTTCAGTTCTCTTTCCAACACTGGCATTGATTTCCAATCTTGGGTCAAAACCCAAGTTGTTTTTTTAGAAGAGAAACCTCAAACCAAGAGGATTCTCTAGTCTTATCAGCAGTTCTGGACTAGCAGGCCTTCCTGTTTGGCCTTCGGGAAGGCTGGCCTTAGTTGCTAAGCCGAAGTGATGTCAAGTTTAGAGTCACACAAGGAAAGGTTGGAAGCCACTGGCCTAGTGCCAAGACAGATGGACAGCAGCCTTTGCCCAGCAGATGGTGCTGTTTCTCCAGAGACCATATCAAGTGTGAGGCCAACACATAACAGCAGGTGGAGCCAAGAGGTAGCACTGAGAGAAATTAGTATAGTTCATTTATCCTTAAAAGCCAATAGCATGATATTGCATGAGTCAGAGTAGTTTGGAAGAAATGACAATAATTCTGAATGATAGCCACCCACTAGTTCTGTTCCCCCCTCATTCTCTAAGTCACACACACATAAAAATTGTGTTTTTGTTTTTGTTTTCGTTTTTTTTTTTAACGATTAAGCCAGATCATTAGGGCTGGGAAACCCAGTAAAGAGTCTGAATTGTGTTCTAAGTGTGGTGGGAAGCCACTGAAGGATTTTGAGCTGAAGATGAACAATGTAGATTTTTGTACATCTCTGTTGTGTAGATGCAAGCAAGAGTGGATGCATGAAGACCAGCTAGGAATATCAAGGTTGAATGCTGAAGGCAGAAACCACTTTAGGAATTTCAATCAGAAGGGGATTTAAAACAAGGAGTAAAATACTTACGAAAATCCATGGGAGGACTGGAGCAGGAGTAGTCAGGGAAACTACCACTGGTCTGTGGTGTTAAAGGACACCCCACAGTAGTTTGTTCAGGAAGTCTGCCACCATTGCCCCTGTGTTACAGGGCATACTCAGTTCCTGGCTGAGCTCACCAAAATTTGTTACTGGTCACACAGGTCTAGCTTCCTGCCCCCTTTCAAAAACAAACCACTCAAAAGTCAAATATTGATGAAAATGGAAGTCAGCTTTTATTCAGGAATAAAATACTGCATACTGGTGACCTTTAGGAATACCAGTGACCTGAGGAGAGATGATAGGCTAACCCATCTCTCCAGTAAACCTGAAGGAGAATGGCCAGGCTGAAGCCATCTCAAAGTCTCAGATTTACTGAGGGGTTTTTAAAGAGGGGGTTGAGGGAAATGAAAAGCAGGAGGGAGGGACACATGAGCAGCGAGGGCTTCATGCAAGGTCTCAGGTGCAAAGTCTTGCTGAGACTCCCTCTGGTTTCTGCTGCCATCCTTATCTCAGGGTCCTGCTGGATAGTACAGGCCTCGTGAGTCTGCAGCTTCAGGCTGGCTGAAACACTACATTTATGTAAATTATGTCATCTTGCCCCATAACCAAGGTTCAAAACATCAAAAAGCATGGGAAAGGAGGTAACTCATAAAAATACATGCCAAGGAAAAAACTATGTCCTTTTAAAATTTTTTAGAGCCCATGCAGTTTTAGGTCTCAGTCCTGCTCACGCCAACACCTGCTGCTCACAACCACGAAATACCAGCCCGATCATTGCAAATTCTCCAAACACTTACATCTCTGTGACCTTGCTTACCAACAGCAATAGCAATAGGAAGATTACCTCTTGTCTTGCTTCTCTTTGCAAACTTTGCACTACTGCTTTCAATTGACAGTTTTAATTCTAACCCAGAACTCTGTAAGGGTGCCTGGGAAATGTTTTAATTTTCCAACTTTTCCAATTAGCAGGTAAAATGATACTTGAAAGAGCCAATCTGCTGGATCTAAGATAGAAGGCTATTGCAGTAATGAAGGAAAGGGATGGTGGTGGCTTGCCTTAGGGTGGTAGTAGTGGAAATAGATAGGAGTGGACATATTCATGTTTTAGAGATAACAGTGACCACACTTGTTGACTGATTGGATTTGAAAGGGTAACTTCTAGATCAGCAGTGCCACTTACAACATGTAAAGAAAGCAGTTGGATATGTCTAGAAAAGTCTTTAAGAGCACAAGGCCTTGGCCAGGCTAGAGATCAGATTGGAGAGTTTATTGGGATAGAGACGTGATTAAAAGCCATGGATGTGGTCACCCAGGAAGAGTCTATTGATAGGGAACAGAGCGCAGACAGAGCCCTTAGGCTCCAATATTAAAGATCAAGCCAAGGGATGAAGCCAGCAAAGGAGATGGAAAAGGGTAGGGCAAACCAGGAAAGCCAGGAGAGTGACAAGCCAGAAGAAGAAGGGAGTATTCAAATATGTCAAGTGCTGATAAGAATCGAAGTGAGTTTTGAGAATAGTGGTGTATTGGACAAATGCAGTCCCTGTGGAATGGTGGGACCAGAAGTTAGATTAGGTTAAATTGAGGAAAGTATGAGGTCTAGCTAAAGATTTATGAATTTTGTTGATCTTTTCAAAGAACCAACTTTTGGTTTTGTTGATTCGCTATTTACTTATCTCCACTCTAATCTTATTTCCTTTTTCTGCTTGCTTTGGTTTTTTTTTTTTTTTTCTTCTTCTTAATTTTATTTTGTCGATATACAATGAGGTTGATTATTGTGGCCCATTACCGAAACCCCCCTCCCTCCTCCCACTCCCCCCTCCCACCCAACAATGTCCTTTCTGCTTGCTTGTCGTATCAACTTCAAGGAGTTGTATTGTTAAGTCTTCTTCCCCCTCCCCCGGTTTTTTTTGTGTGTGCGTGTGAATTTATTTATTTATTTTTAGCTCCCACCAATAAGTGAGAACATGTGGTATTTCTCTTTCTGTGCCTGACTTGTTTCACTTAATATAATTCTCTCAAGGTCCATCCATGTTGTTGCAAATGGCAGTATTTCATTCGTTTTTATAGCTGAGTAGTATTCCATTGTGTAGATATACTACAATTTCCCTATCAACTCATCTGATGATGGACATTTGGGCTGGTTGCAACTCTTGGCTATTGTAAAGAGTGCTGCGATGAACATTGGGGAACACATATACCTTCGACTTGATGATTTCCATTCCTCTGGGTATATTATCAGCAGTGGGATAGCTGGGTCATATGGCAGATCTATCTGCAATTGTTTGAGG
>NW_007726589.1:240116-242021 GCF_000696425.1 Galeopterus variegatus | reverse complement strand
CCAGCTTTAATTTTTTTTGCTCAGCCTTGCTTTGGCTATGCATGGTCTTCTCTTATTCCATATAAATGTCTGGATAGTTCTTTCCATTTCTGAGAAAAATGTCATTGGAATTTTGATGGGGATTGCATTGAATTTGTATATCACTTTGGGTAGTATGGACATTTTCACTATGTTGATTCTTCCAATCCAAGAGTGTAGTATATCTTTCCATCTTCTTGTATCCTCTCTAATTTCTCTCAGGAGTGTTTTGTAGTTCTCATTATAGAGATTTTTCACATCCTTAGTTAGCTCAATTCCTAAGTATTTTATTTTTTTGGTGGCTATTGTAAATGGGCAGGCTTTCTTGATTTCTCTTTCTGCATGATCACTATTGGTGAATAGAAATGCTACTGATTTTTGTGCGTTGATTTTGTATCCTGCTACTGTGCTGACCTCATTTATCACCTCCAAGAGGTTTTTGTAGAAGCTTTAGGCTGTTCGATATATAGGATCATGTCATCTGCAAACATAGACAGTTTGACTTCATCTTTTCCAATCTGGATGCCCTTTATTGCCTTCTCATCTCTGATTGCTCTGGCTAGTACTTCCAACACTATGCTGAATAGGAGTGGTGAGAGTGGGCATCCTTGTCTGGTTCCTGTTCTTAAAGGAAAAGCTTTCAGCTTTTCCCCGTCCAGGATGATATTGGCAGTGGGCTTATCATATATGGCTTTAATTATGTTGAGAAACGTTCCATCTAAACCTAACTTATAGAGGGTCTTTGTCATGAATGAGTGTTGCATTTTATCAAATGCTTTTTCAGCATCTATAGAGATGATCATATGGTCCTTGTGTTTGATTTTATTAATATGGTGTATCACATTTATTGACTTGCGTATGTTGAACCAACCTTGCATCCCTGGAATGAATCCCACTTGATCATGATGAATAATTTTATGTATGTGTTGCTGTATTTTGTTTGCTAGTATTTTAGTGAGGATTTTTGCATTTATATTCATCAAGGATATCGGCCTGTAGTTTTCTTTTTTGGTCATATCTTTACCTGGTTTTGGTATCAGGATGATGTTTGCTTCATAGATGAGTATGGGAGATTTGTGTCTGTTTCAATCTTTTGGAATAGTTTGTAAAGAATTGGTGTCAATACCTCTTTGAATGTTTGGTAAAATTCTGATGTGAATCCATCTGGTCCTGGGCTTTTCTTTGTTGGGAACTTTCTGATAACAGCTTCAATCTCCTTTATTGTTATTGGCCTGTTCAGATTTTCTACATCTTCGTGGCTCAGTTTGGGGAGCTTGTGTGTGTCCAGAAATTTATCCATTTCCTCTAGATTTTCAAACTTGTTGGCATATAGTTGTTTATAGTAGTCTCGAATGATTCCTTGTATTTCAGATGAATCAGTTGTAATATCACCTTTTCATTTCTAATTTTTGTTATTTGAATCTTCTCTCTTCTTTTTTTTGTTAGCCATGCTAATGGTTTGTCAATTTTATTTATCTTTTCAAAAAACCAACTTTTTGATTCGTTGATCTTTTGTATTGTTTTTTGGGTTTCAATTTCGTTAAGTTCTGCTCTGATCTTGATGATTTCTTTCCGTCTGCTAACTTTAGGTTTGGATTGTTCTTGTTTTTCTAGTTCTTTAAGATGCAGTATTAGGTTGTTCACTTGCCATCTTTCCATTCTTCTGAGGTGTGCATTTAATGCAATAAATTTCCCCCTTAATACTGCTTTTGCTGTATCCCACAAGTTTTGGTATGACGTATCATTATTTTCATTAGTTTCAATAAATTTTTTTATTTCCTGCTTAATTTCTTCTTGGACCCATATGTCGTTAAGTAGAATGCTGTTCAATTTCCATGTGTCTGTATAGTTTCCAGAGTTTCATTTGTTACTGATTTCTAGTTTTAA
>NW_007726589.1:236706-238984 GCF_000696425.1 Galeopterus variegatus | reverse complement strand
GGAGCCTTCTGATAACAGCTTCGATCTCCTTTATTGTTATTCGTCTGTTCAAATTTTCTATGTCTTCCTGGTTCAGTTTTGGGAGCTTGTGTGTATCCAGAAATTTATCCATTTCCTCCAGATTTTCAAACTTGTTGGCATATAGTTGTTTATAGTAGTCTCGAATGATTCCTTGTATATCAGATGAATCAGTTGTAATATCACTTTTTCATTTCTAATTTTTGTTATTTGAATCTTCTCTCTTCTTTTTTTTGTTAGCCATGCTAATGGTTTGTCAATTTTATTTATCTTTTCAAAAAACCAACTTTCTTTTTTTTTTTTTTTCTGCTTGTGTTTTTTCTAACAGCCCATCTTCAAGTTCAGAGGTTCTCTTTTTATTTTGCTGAATAACTTCTTCAGTTTGGCAAGTTCTGCTACATTTTTTTTTCAGGGCATTGATTTCCTTGTACATTTCCTCTTTCAGGTCCTGTATACTTTTTCTCTTTTCATCATGATGTCTAGCTGAGTTTTCTTGTATCTCATTCAGTTTCCTTAGAATTATCACTTGAAATTCCTTGTCAGTCATTTCAAGGGCTTCTTGTTCTATAGGATCGAGAGCTTGAGATTTATTATCTTTAGGTGGTGTACTTTCTTGTTTTTTCATGTTCCTGGTGTCTTTTCTTTGATGTTTATTCATTGTGGCAGGGGGTTTCACAGTCCACAGGTTTGACACTGTTGCCTGACTAAGATTTTGCTGGGGTTGCCAATTTGGTATGGCTACCTCAGTGCCTACTCAGTTGGACGCTAGTGTCAGGCAAGTCCAAAATTGACTACCGGGAAGATGGCGAGGTGTTCGCACCACTCCCTCCGATGAGTCTCAGCTCCCGTGTTGCGCTCCCACGTTGCACTCCCATGGCGCTCCCTTGTTGCACTCCCACATTGTGCTCCCGCGGCTGCCTCCGCAGCCAGAGCTGCCCTGGCCGCCTCTCGCCGCCCCTGGCGCTCCCGGCTCCTGATCGCGCCGCAGCCTGCTCAGACTCTCTCCAGCTTGCGGTTCCAGCGGCGCCCTGGGCCGGGGAGGCGACAGCCCCCTCCCTGGCAGATACCATAGTCGCCAGACCCCGAGTCCCGGTGGCGGGGCTGCACGGCCTGGCCTGGTGCTGAGGGCAGCAGCTGCGATGTCAATTTCAGAGGCTGGGAAGTCCAAAGTCCAGGGAACACTTCTGGTGAAGGCCTTCTTTGATGGTGACTTCAGCAATACAGGGTATCACATTGCAAGATGGAGGATGGCTTGAGCAGTTGCTTTGGGTTTAGTTTGCTCTTCTTTTCCTAGTTTCCTAAGTGAAGGCTAGGTAATTGTTTTGAGATCGTTCTTCTTTTTTAATGTAGGCATTTATAGCTCTTAAGTGTCTGGGCTGGCCAGTTAGCTCAGTTGGTTAGAGCGTGGTGCTGATAACACCAAGGTCCAGGGTTCAGGTCCCTGTACTGACCAGCTGCCAAAAAAAATTCCTTCTGAGTACTGCTTTTACTGCATCACATAGGTTTTGGTATATTGTGTTTTTGTTTCCATTTGTTTCAAACTATTTTCTAATTTCCCTTGTGATTTCTTTCTTTACTCCTTGGTTGTTTTAGAGTATATTGTTTAATTTTCCACATTTGAATTTTCTAAATTTCTTTGTTACTGATTTTTAATTTTATTCCATTACACTTGGAGAACATACTTTGAATGATTTTGATCTTTTTAAGTGTATCAAGACCTTTTTTATGGCCTAACATATGGTCCTGGAGAATGTTCTTTGTGTACTGGAGAAGAGTGTGTATTCTGCTTTTGTTGCATGGAGTGTTCTATGTATGTCTGTTAGGTCAATTTGGTTTATAGTGTTGTTTGATCATATATTTCCTTGTTGATGTTCTGTGTAGTTGCACCATTGTATGTGCAGTTTTGAATTCTTATTGTTAAACTGTCTATTTCTCCCTTCAATTCTGTCTGGTTTTGCTTCATATATTTTGGTACTCTATTGTCGGGTGTATACATGTTTATAATTGTTTTTTTTTTTTTTTTTTGTCTTTTTCCGTGTCCGGCAACGGATCGCAACCTTCAGTGTCGCCCCCGTACCGGACCAGGACCGGCAACGGGATCGCAACCCTCGGTGTTGCCCCCGCACCTCGCTCAGCCAGTGAGCGGGAACCGGTCTGTATGTGGGATCCGAACCCTCGGGCGGGAGCGCTGCCGCGCTGCCCAAGCGGCGCCCCCTCCCCTGCGCCCCCCCCCCCGCCCCCCCCGTTATTATTGTTTTTG
>NW_007726589.1:200105-236610 GCF_000696425.1 Galeopterus variegatus | reverse complement strand
CGACAGTGCGCCACCGGGCCGGCCCACATGTTTATAATTGTTATAGCTTGATGGACTGACCCTTTAACAAAATGTCTTTCTTCATCTCTTGTAACAGTTTTTGTCTTAAAGTGTATTTTGTCTGATATTAGTCTAGCCACTTCAGCCCTCAGTTTACATGGAATTTCTTTTTCTGTCCTTTTAGTTTCAACCTGTTTGTGTCTTATTAGAATGTAAAATGTGTCTCGTGTACAGTGTAGAGTGAATTATGTTTTTTAACCCATACTGCCAGTATCTGACTTTTAATTGAAGAGTTTAATCCATTTACATCCAATGTAATTACTAAAAAGGAGTCATCTCTACCATTTTGCTATTTGATTTCCATATTTCTTACTTTTTTTTGTTCTTCAGTTTCATTACTGCCTTCTTTTCTGTTAAATAGATATTTTCTAGCATACCATTTTAATTCCCTCGTCCTTTTTCTTTTACTATGTATTTTTGAGTTGTTTTCCTAGAAGTTTCCCTGGGGATTAAATTAACATCTTAATTTATAACAATCTAGTTCTGATGAATACTAGTTTCAATAGTATATAAAACTTTGCTCCCATATAATTTTATATTGGAGCTCCCAGTAATTGTTATTGTCATAAATTACATCTTTATACATCATGTGCCCATCAACATAGATTTATTATTATTGCTTTATGCAGTTGTCTTTTAAATCAGATAGGAATAAAAGGAGTAACAAACAACAAATACATTTATTCCGACTTTCAATATTTGCCTACTGTATTAGTAACCCGGGGCTGAAAAGTACCACAAACTGGGTGGCTTGAAGCAACAGAATCTTATCCTCTCACAGAAATCTGACAAAATATTGGCAGGATTGGTTCCTTCTGGAAGCACTTGAGAGAGAATCTATTCCATGCCTCCTAGCTTGTGGCCAACAATCCATGGCATTACTTGGGTTATCAATACATTTCTCCAGTTTCTACCTCTTTCTTCACATGGCATTCTTTCCGTGTGCTTGTGTTTTTACAGAGCTGCCTTTTATAAGCACATCAGTCATATTAGATTAGCGACCTATCCTAATCCAGTATGACCTCATCTTAACTAATTACATCTACAACATTCTGTTTTCAAATAAGGTCATATTCTGAGATACTGGGATTAGGACTTCAACATATCTTTTGGGCGGGGCGGGGGGATACAGTTAACCCATAACACCAAGAATATGTCAGCTTTTCAAAGCATTTATTCATCAAAGCTCATTCTCCAGCCTTCTCAAGTTTTCTGGTTAGTCTATTGTTTGTTCCAGCTGTTATCCATTGTTTCAGGTAGCTATGGCTAATACATTTGCCTTTAACTGTTTTCAACAGAAGCCCCTGGGGAGCAGCCTCGGAACTGGCAGAGTTCCAAATTAGGCAAGATAAAGGTAAGTCCTTTGAGCCAGTCCTCCAGGGAGCCATCAGATAGGTTGCTGTGGACTGAATTGTGGCCTCCCCCAAATTCATATGTTGAAACCCTAGCCCCCCAAAGTGACAATAGAGTATTTGGATATAGGTCCTGTAGGAGATAATTAAGATTGAATTAGGTCATAATGGTGGGGCCCTAATCACATGAGATTGGTGGCCTTATGAAAGGAGGAGACATAAGAAAGCTCTCTCTACAATGTGAGGAAACAGCAAGAAAGTGGCTACTAAAAGCCTCAGGGAGCCCTCACCAAAACCAAATCACCTGGAACCTTGATCTTGAACTTCCAGGCCTCCAGAACTGTGAGAAAACAAATTTCTGCTGCTTAAGCCATCCAGTCTATAGTATTTTGCAGCAACCCAAGGACTAAAGCACAGCTCAAAACGACCAAATACAATTCTTTGTGAATGAGGTCCATTATTCTGCTCCCTCTGGCACTCTTACCTGTATCACAAACAATCTTTAATGCCATCACTGAGCCCGGGGGCCAGTGTAAGTTAAAACACCATAAAGCCCAGGGTGCAATCTCTCTTAACAGCCAGCTGCCAAAAAAAAAGACAAAAAAAAAAAAAAAAAAAAAAAAACACACAAAACATCACAAAGCTCCCTGTTTTTATTGAGATTCAGCTGGCTTTTCTTAATTAAGCATTCTACTTGTTGCTGCAAGCTTTTGCTTAGTTTCTAGAATTCAGAAAAAGTTGATTCTGTTTTGCCAGTTTGTTTTTTTGGAAGGAAGGACTTTGGGTGATTTTTATGCCTTCATTTTCACTGATGTCACCCTGCATGTTCTTTTTACAATGTGACTTTGACACTCCTCTCACCAAGAGGTGGGGGCCTACATTCTCTCCCTTGAATCTGGGTGGGGGCTTATGACTGCTGCAACCGAAAGAGGACAGCTGAGGTGAGGCTTTGTGACTTTCCGGGCAAGGTTATGAGATATCTTCTAGCTAGTTCACTATTTTCAAGGGCTGGGGGTTAGACACTTGCTCTGGAAAGCCAGCTGCCATGCTGTGAGGAAGCCCGATTTGCCCATGCGGAGAGGAACAGAGGCCCCAACCTGATAGCCAGCCTTGACCTCCAGATTTAAAAATAAACTAGCCTTCAAGTCTTCCAGTTGAGACCCCAGACACCATGAAGCAGAGACAAGCTGTCTCTGTTGTGCTCTGAATTCCCAACTCACAGAATCTTTGAGCATAATAAATGGTGGTGTTATGCTGTTACATTTTGTGATAATTCTGCACCCACAGTAGCTGGAATAGTCACCAAGTGAATCAAATGGGACCAAGTAGTGGGCAGGCCTTTTCATCCCTTTCAGCACAGCTAGGCTTTTAAAAAGAATGAAGTTGGGAGCATCACGATTGTCTCATTATTTCCCTCTCTTTCCATCCAAACAGTGGCATCTCTTGTCTTCCTAGATTTTGCAAGTGTCACCATCTTCCCAATCATCTAGGCTTGAAACCTCAGAATGTCTTTGACTCTTCCTTCCCCTTCATTCTCCTCATGTAGGCAGCAGATGACACCCATCGTCTTTTTCATAGTGCCTCTCAAATTTGTTCTTCCCATTCCTAACAGCCTGTGCTTGAAACTCCAGTAGTTCAGAATAAAATGCAACAGAATAGAAACAGACTGCCAGTAATAGGCATAGTGCTTTCAGGTTTTATACTAGAAAAGGGTAGTGCTTAAAGCCTTCCAAGGGCAAGTAATGATAACGTTCATAGATATGGTATGGAAGTCCGGTATATTTTGAGAAAACTCTCTTACTAGGGCAATGCAAAAAGCAAATCACTGGCTCGTCTCTGTATGGAGTATGCCTAGTCACTGAATCCACTTTGTTCCTGGGTTTAGTCAAAACCCTTTCCCTACACCTCCTCTTAACTGTCTGTTGGAAAAATAGAATAGTTTAATCAGGTCTCCTCCCCTTAGGTCAGGTTGCAGCACATTCTTTGTAAATAAGTTGTGTGTGTGGAGTTAGTGTGCCTGCGTGGTGCCACCACTCTGGCTGGCAACTGCCTCCAGGTCGGCCATGCTCTCCAACCTACGGCTTCCAAGGACCTGTTTGCTGGTTACCTAGCTCATAGACCTTTGTGTGAGGGGTCTGGGGACCCAGCCTGGCGTGCAAAGGATTTGTGACCCAGGCTGGACAATGGACTTGAGGGGTCTGTGAGCTCCAGACCTAGCCCTAGCTTGATACTGTCCCTGGCTGCAAATCTAAATTTGCGTTTACTAAAACCTGGAGCTATTGGATGTTATTCTAATATTGACTGGTAAATAATTCCTTAGTTCTGCTTTCTAAAGAACTATTCGGGGCCGGCCCGTGGCTCACTCGGTAGAGTGCGGTGCTAATAACACCAAGGCCCCGGGTTTGGATCCCACATAGGGATGGCCGGTTTGCTCACTGGCTGAGCGTGGTGCTGACAACACCAAGTCAAGGGTTAAGATCCCCTTACCGGTCATCTTTTAAAAAAAAAAAAAAAAGAACTATTCGGATACCTTACATTCTTTTCTTTGTCCTAACCCAAACAGCATTTGTGGGGAGAGTTTTTGAGTTAAAAAAAACCTGAGTGCAACCTACAGAATCAGCTCATCTTGTCTTAAAAACATGAAGTGTAAGACCCGTGCACCAAGCACAAATCCTACACATCGGAGTGACTCGCCTCACAGAGACCACGAGACAAGAGATCACTGCAATTTAAGCAAGAGGAGTTTTACTTCAGCATGCTGGGTCGCTTTGTCTTTCAGAAAAGCGGCCCCTAGCTCCTTGACATGAGAGTTTTTATACACTTTCTTTGGACAAAGACTTTTTTCATGGTCAAGCTTAACAGGCTAGCCCCCCCGATAAGGGACTGTTTAATTTTTTTTAATCACTTGGGCTCTGCCAGGTGTCCTGAAGATAAGAGGGCTGTTTAGTCCTTGAGACCAGCTGGCCCCTGGAATGTGTGTCTAGTTCTGCTTTGACCTCTAAAAAGCTGCTTCACTTAAAATACCTTTAGATATATTTCCCCGCTTTTTTAGTAAGTGCTTACAGGAATAATTTGTGCAGGTTAAAAGTCATACAGGCATTGGTAAATTGTGCAAGTGTTAAAGTTACGTTTCCATTACAGAAGTATATTAAATTTTCCTCAGATAAGGACTCAGTTATCCGATAAGGATTTTATTCTGAAGCTACATGAGAGGAAATCAGGAACTGACACAGTTTGCATAAAGATATTTCAGGTACTATTTAGAATTGGGTATTTAACATGTACTAGTTGAGCAGACATCATAAGAAATAACCCCTTTTATAATCTAGAACTTCCTCCTTACGACACAGAAAGCTGTTTGCTAGAACAAACAGGAGGACAGTTGTATTCTTTGAAATCTGACCACATTAGCATTGTTTCCTAATTGCCTTGAACACTGAACAGGTCATATCTAACAGAATAAATCTTTACAATAAAAAAATTGTGTGTCGGCGGCAGGGCGGGGAGTTGTTGGCAGTACCATTCATTTATTTTAGAAATATCCGTTAAGCACCTAACCATGTACCCAACACCATTCTAGGTGCTGGTTATATGGCAAACAAAAATCCTTGCCTTCATGGAGTTTGCATTTTAGGGACAGAATCAGGTAATAACAAAATAAGTAAAATGTGTCAGTGTTATGCATGTTAGAATTTTAAGTGATCATGGGACTATGTTTTAAAACTTATCAAAAAAAGAAAAGATTAAAAAAATGCTATAGAGCAAAATAAAGCTGGAAAGGGATAGATAGTACTGGGGTGGCCTTGGGGGGAGTTAATTTTAGAGAGGTCAGGGGCCTCAGTGAGAATGTAACATTGGAGTAGGTGAAGAAGGTGAGAAATTTAAATATCTGGGGGAAGGTTGTCCAGGGCAGAGGTCATAGTAAGTGCAAAGGCCCTGAGGCCAGAGCATGCCTGGCTGTTGGAGGAATACAAAGAGGCAGAGAGACTGGCAGAGAGAGAAGGAAGGGTATAAATGCAGATCTTGTCAGGCCTTGTAGGGCATTTTAGGGATTGGGGTTTTTAGTCTGACCGCAAAGGAAGCCATTGGTGGTTTTTAAGCAGAGGAGTGATGATGATCTAATTTTGGTTTTAACAAGGCCAGTTTGACTGTTGTGTTGAGGACAGGCTGAAGGGAGCAAATGATGGAAGCAGAGAGACCGTTTTTATAGGACATTATAAAAATCCAGGAGAGATGGTAGTGGCTTGGCCCAGATGGTGGCAGTGGATGAATTCTAGTATACTTTAAAGGTAGAGCAGACAGGATTTGCTGACAGACGTGAGATGTGAGAGAAAAAGAAGAGATAAGGATTATTTCAAGGTTTCAGTCTAAGCAACTGAAAGATGAGTTGTCCTTAGATGGTAAAACTATGGGAGGAATGAGTTGAAAGGGATAAGATCGTATGTATGAAACTAGAGATTCCATGAAGGTAGTTAAATATATATCCCCTTAATCTGTGGTTTTGCTTTCTGTGGTTTCAGTTGCTGGTGGCCAACCTTAGTCCAAAAATAGGTGAGTACAGTACAATAAGATACTTTTGAGAGAAAGACCACATCGACATAATTTTTGTTACAGTGTGGTGTTATAATTGTTTTACTATTAGTTAGTGTTGTTAATATCTTACTGTGCCTAATTTATAAATTAAACTTTGTCATATGTATGTACAACAAAAAGTTCATGAAAAAATGGCATTAAAAGATAATACAAATCTTTCTGTGAACTTTTGGAAGTACCTGTGTATGTATAGAAAGGAGCAGTATATAGAGAGTTCAGTACTATCCTCAGTTTCAGGCATCCACTGGGGTCTTGGAATATATAGGTCTTGGACTGTATAGGTCTGGCATTTAGGATAGAAGTCTGGGCTGGAGAACTTGGGAAAAGTCGGCAACTGGCAATATTTAAAGCTAGAATACTGGATGAGGTCACCAAGAGAATGAATGTAGATAGGAAAGAAGAGTTCCAGGGACTGGGCCATGTGGTGCTCCACTGTTAGGATGTCAGAGAGAAGGAGGCCCAGCAAAGGAAACTGAGGAGTGGACAGTGAAGCAGGAGGCAAATTAAAAGGGCAGGATGCTTTGGAAGCCAAGTGAAGAAAATGGTTTAAGCAGGGCGGTTAGAAGGGGGAGTGATCAAATTGTGAATTGCTTATAGATCTAGAAAAGGTAAGAAGAAATGCACTGAGAGTTAAATGGTGCCAACCCCATAGTTAGTCCCTGTCCTCCATTTCTGTACTATGGGCTCTGTGATGATTCTTTGGAACTCCTACTTGAAAAGAATGACAATGACCAAAGAAGTTGTGTATCCCATGGAGTCACTAGGCTGTTCACAATGTTTCTCCCATTCTGGGCACATGGTAGGAGTGCCACACTTGGTATAGCCACATGATTTGCCCTAGCCAATGAAATGTAAGCTAATAAGTAATGTTCATCACTTCCTGGCAGAAGCCTTAACAGCCTGTGGAGCAGCCTGCCACATTTTCTTGGCTATGGAAGCCTGTATTGAGATGAAGCCTTTATCAGCCAGGGTCTGAGTTATTACAATGAGCAGAAAGAACCCTTTTACCCTTGATAGACATCTAGTATGAGAAATAAACTTTAGTTTTACTAGTTTTATCTTGGGATAGCAAAACCACCCTATCCTGACACAATGCCTAAGGACAAAAGTTAATGAACAGTGGTGTTCCAGTCTCCATTTATAACCAGCAAATTGTAAATTTCAGGATATGAGTTTTACTTCCCCATACCAGGGGTAAAGAAAACCCAGCAAATAACACAGGCAATAAAACTTTACTTCACTGTTAGTTCTCCATTAAAAAAAAAAAAAAACACAAAAAACCCATTACATCTTTAACATATTAACATTGTTTTAAAAATATTTTTTCTCCAAACCAGTAGGGGAACTTTTCTTTATCAAGCGACTCAGTTGGACTACCAGAAATGTAGTTTATTGCATTTCAAACTTTGTTCCTTGGGCGATCTTCATTAGATCCTCTAGGGATGCTTGTTCCAAATGCAGATTCCCTGGTCTTGGCCTCCTGTGTGAATGCTGTGGTTCTTCATTCCTGGGAGGTTCTGTAATGGTGATCTTTATTTAATCTGTGGTATAGTACAAAAATGTATTTTGTCTCTGTCCCCAGTTCCTGGCACAGAACTAAAACCCCTGGAATTTACTGAGTGATAGTATTATCTTTTGTTATACCCGGTGAGCCCCTTTTGATCATATTTAATTTATGCCAGAGTTGACTTGGAGAGGGGGCCTCTAGGTAGCCTTAGGATAGGACTGGTCACCAGAAAGACCAAGTCATTAGACCTTCTGACCCACTGACCTCTGGGAGGGAAGGAGGCTGGAGCTCGAGCTCTATAAAATAAACTTTTTTTTTTTTTTTTAATAAAGATGACCAGTAAGGGGATCTTAACCCTTGACTTGGTGTTGTCAGCACCACGCTCACCCAGTGAGCAAACAGGCCATCCCTACCTGGGATCTGAACCCGTGGCCTTGGTGTTTTAAGTACCACACTTTCCCAAGTGAGCCACAGGCCAGCCCTAAAATAAACTCTTAAACATGAGATTTGGAGAGCTTCCAGGCTGATGGACACATCAAGGAGCTGGGAGGACAGTGCGCTCTCAGAGGGCACGGAAGCTCCATGCACCTTCCCCTTCCTCGCCCTGTACATCTCTTCCATTTGGCTGTTCCTGAGTTGTATCTTTTATAGTAAACCAGCAAATGTAAGTAAAGTGTTGTACTGAATTCTGCGAGCGTTTTTAGCAAATTATTGAACCTGAAGAGGGGAGGTGTGTGGAGAACCGCCCTCTACCCCCCTACCCCTGACTTTGTAGCCGAGTTAGACAGAAGCGAGGGTAACCTTTGGACCCAATACTTACAACTGGCATCTGAAGTAAGGGCAGTTTTGTGTAACTGAGCCCTTAAACCTGTGGAGACTGATCCAAACACTGGGTTGTTAGTGTCAAAACTGAATTGTAGACACCCAGTTGGTGTCAAGAGAATCAGAGAATTGGTTGTTGGTGTTGGAAAACACCCTACCAATGTAACACTGAAGTTCATTTTCAACATAACATCAGACTGTACACATGCTTCAATATTAGAGAAGAAATGTCAGTGTAAGAAACAAGGAAATTACAGTTCTGCATAAAAGAATTTTATTTAGTGGCCACATCTCAATGAATAATGTCAGTCATTGCTTGATTCTGCTAAAATGTGCTATTAGATATACTCTTAAGAAAGTATACGAGTGCATCACCAAAAGCTGTTTAATTTGGGTTATATAGAATAAAAGAAAACTTAATAAATCTTTGTTCCTTGATAAAATTTTTTAAATACAAAAATGAAAAAAAGAAACCCCAAAACAGTATTCAAAACTAATAAATGTCACCTTCGACTATTTACAGTAAGATGCCTTTTTAATAGGAGAATACTCTGCTTCTTTTCCTCACATTTTACTGGTACCTTATTGGTACTCTCACTCCCTCTGACCCTTATTCATGATTTCTCCCATTCCTGTCTCACATGAAACAGCTGTCTTCTCTTCTCTCTCTCATCTTTGAATCTCTCTGATACTCCATTTTCCTTCTCTTAAATTATCAATCATTCTAGTCAACAGACATTTATTGAGCACCTAATATGTGCCAGGCACTGTGCTAGGAGGTGGGGATAAATACAAAGTGAAAAGACATCGACCTCCTCCTGCTCAAGAAGCTCAGACTTAGGACTGAATTTTAAAAAACAATGTTCTTCACATTATATTCCATGAAATCCTAGGCCCCTATAAAGTAAATTTGGAGATTTCTTTAAACAAAGTACACTCGTGGAGGGTCTGTCAACTTGGCCCACTCCAGCGCATTTTGAATTTGGAATTCTGCTCTTCTTCATGAAGCACAGCCTCAAAAGCCCGCGCCTACAGCTGGAAGTCCGAACTCTCAGCAGCTGGGAACTACATGGTGGGCAGCAGGGGACCAGCTGTGCCAATTTGGTTTTGGGGGAGGGTAATCTTTTAATTAGCTTTTACAGATTTCAGGTTTGAAAAGCCCTTGATCCAAAAAAATGTAAGCAATACATACTAAGAGTCTGCCCTGATTTGGACTTGCAGCAAGATGCTCTAAAACTCCTATCTTTTATAAATGTCCAGTAGGAGCTCTTTTTATTGCCTCCACACATTCATAGTTCTTTGTACTTTCCTGTGAATATTTTCTCAGCTTCAAGCATAAAAGCAGCAAAATATACCTGCAGGTGACCTGTTTTTTGTTTTTCTTTTTATCACGGTTGAACCCAAAGCAAGCTAAGCTCCTGCATTTGGTCTACATTTTCTTTGCCCATGAGGCCTACCTAGAAAGACCCATGGTAGTTACTTAAAATTTTTAAAAAAGGTAAACGATGAAATATAAAACAAAAGCTGTACATGGCATACTATAGAAACAAAAACTAAACATACCCTCACTGCCCCTGTGTTCCATGTCTGGCAGACCACGTCCCTACAAATATTCACATTTGGAAATCTCAGTCACCGTGAATCAAGTCCAAATCACAGTGGTGCTTCACTCTCCCAGTCGGTAGCACATTCCTTTCATTAGAGCCACACAGCCCCACACCGAACAATGGTGAAGGGAACTTTTGTTGGAAGGTTCTGTCCATGCCTTTCCACAGGTTACACAGGGTCACATCTCTACTGTTTCCATCCAATTAAATAATACTCTTATTATTCATTCAAGAACATTAGTGCCAGATTCAGAACTCCCTCCCAAGCTGATTCCAAGCCCTTTGGACCTGAAGGCAACTTTGGGAGTTGATATTCCTCCCATGCCACTTGGCCTGCCCTACTCTATGGCAGGGTGATGATGATGTTGGAAACGTGAAGAGAACGAGAAGAGCAGGGAGTGCTGGGAGAGGGAGGGAAAAGAGGTGACCATGCACAAGCTTCTTGCTCTGTCGTGCATATATTTTCGGTGGAACAGCGTGTATTTTAACACAGAGGGCTTGTGCTTTTTCATTAAAGAAATAACTCGCCCTGAAAAGCTCATTTGGCAAATGGAGTCATGAACGTGTGCGTGTGTAAAATGTGTCATAAGGTTATGTGTCAAGTCCTGTGAGTGTGTCCTGTTGCCCCTCCCCCACTGTCACACCCACTTCACCAGCAAGGAAAAACGGATGGGTTACACCTGGTCGGTTTGATATTCAGAAGCTTCTGATAGGCTTTCTGAGAAGCTTAGGAAATTCTCCTGGTACTCAGAACAAACAATCTCATAGCGGTAATGCCGGAACTCCACTGCAAAGGTGCCAAAGTAAGATAGGAAGCACATGACCAGGCCCCACTGGACCCTGGCTGCATACATGTGGATGCCTTGGGCCATGAGGATGAAGTCTGGGAGAAGCGGTCAAGGAAAGTATCTTCATCGGCCACATTAAAACTGGACTCTCCTGGGCAGGGACAAGTTACAGGAAAAAGTCTGGCTCTTCCCCTCATTAGGAAAACTGGTAGCTTGATAGAGCTTGCTGAACACAAAAATCTACATGAATAATAATAGTTAACATTATTGAGCTCTGACTGTACTAGACATGCTTTTAGGTGGTCTCACAGATAATCCCACTTAATCCTTACAATAATCCTATTATTGTCAGCTCGTTTAAAAATACGGAAACTGAGGCCAAGTGGTTAAGTAACTTGCCTGATGTTTTAGTTGGTATATCTGGGATTCAAACAAGTACTCTGACTCCCAGGCTATGCATTTAACCATTATACTCTCCAGCTGCCTAATAAAGACTAGCAAGAGGATTATAACTCCAAAATAATTAGTTGGCCAGAAAAATAAAGGTATCTTTCAAAAAAATCATTGGAAATGACTGGATTCATAGTTACCATTGTATCTGCAGAACTAATTTTTAGCATAGCAAATTGCTAACTACCTCCATATAAGCTGTGTTTGGTTCTGTAGTGCTACTAATAATGTCTGAGTGGCCCCTCTTCCCCTTCTAATTTTCACTATGGTCTTTCAGACAATACTGTATAGGCTAGTTTCATTCCTGCAGCACATTTAAACTTATGTTCAAATGAAAATATGCAATTAAACTATAAAGAAACAGATGAGACTCTTATTCCTGAATATATATGGAGTGTATGTGTGGTGTATATGTATATACATATAACAGCATAGATGGAGGTAGGAGCTGGGAAGAGGAAAGGTGAAACGTTCTTAGCATGGTTAGTAAAAGGCCAAGAGGCTGAAGACTAGACACATTTATTTAGAAAAATCAGAAATGTCCTCTTAGAATTAGATCTATATTCAGAACTTAGACCTAAAATCTTGGGAAATTTTCAGAGTGCAAGAGTATGTGAAACTACTTCAGCCAAACTTTGCTCTCCTGACTAGACCTGGATCCATTCACCTGGGAACCAAGAAATGGTTTCAAGTGTACAGAAACAAGATGGCTCATTTGGTGAAAGCTTAAAACTCAGAATTATTTAAGGTCTGTGCACACTCTTCTGAGGGTTCAAAATATTGCCAAAACAATATTAACTTATTAAGTTAATGGAGAAGGCATACATCCTCAAATCTCATATTGGCAGAGTTTTCATCTTTTTGATTGTAAAGTATTTTATAGGGTTGCTAGCAAGAAGTCATTTTGGCTTGAACTTTATGTACTTATATTTTGTCTATCTAATGTAACTGTAGAGCTTCAGAAAACCAGTAAAATTGAAATAGGAGGTGCTTAGTTTCCCTGGGTTTGGGTTTCAGGCTGCCCCCCTGGGTTTCAAATTACTCCCCTAGGACTCAAGCCCCTCCTCTGAGTCCTGAGCTACTGTTGTTTGTTATACCTATTTTCCGGCACCAACACAGGTAGATTGAGATTGAAGGAGGCAGACTTATGTAATTCCAGTGGCTGAGCATGCTCAGTAGAAAGGACTTTATCCTTGAATAACCCTCCACTAGGGTGCTAGAGAGCACCAAATATATTTTAAGTAATTTTCAGTGCGTATGTTGGAATTTGACCAATGAACACGCTCCAAAGATACAAAGTGAGCATATGCAACGTTATGTTACATAACCTTTTACATAACTGGGACCCCCCTTCTTAATTGAATATTCATTAGATAGCATGAATATGTGTAAATAGCCAACTAAAAAGGTAGAATCCAGGAAGAACGTGGGGCTGCTGCTCACTCTCTCTGGAGCCAGCCCACATTTTCCCTGTCAAGTGTGTATTTCTTATTCTTTACACTAAACCTGTTTCCGCTTTCCACTCTAGCTCTACTCTTGAATTCTTTCCTGTGGTGGAGTCAAGAACCTGATAGAGAATGGAGTGGGTTGAGGTCGGCTATACGACTTCGCCAGACCCTCTCCTCCAGTAATAAAATGATATGGCAGTTTGTGAGGGAAGAAGAAATAAAAGACTCCACTAACCAAAGAATGTCTCTGAATGCTAAATGTTTCCATATTCCAAAGCCACTTTCCGTAAGGTGGGATGGTGTAGTGGTTGAGTGCAAAAGATGAGGCCAGGTTAAAATCTTGATCCACCAGGTACTATTTGTGTGACTTTGGGCAAATTAACCTTTACGATTCACTATTCTTACCTGTTAAGTGAGGATTAAAAGACTTGATGGATTTAAAATGCTTAGAATAATGCCTAGCACATTGTAAGTGCCCAATAAATATTGGCGATTACTATGATTGAAGATGCGTAATTGTGTTAGGTATATAGTCTATCATTTAGGGACCTTGAATCCCTTCTTCTCCAGTTTCCTGAAGAAGAGGACCTACTGGAGTGAACCCTTCTGATTACTCCACCCTTCCACCCCCCATGAGGAACTGATCTGATTAGTGGGACTGGAATTGGCAGGTTTCTACTGGACCACGCCACAATAGGTGGGATCACTGTGCTCCATCCTATCTGTTTGGGGTTAAGCAGAGTGAGGCGCTCTCTACCTTTCCCTGGCTTCACTGCTTGTTACTGGGTGGATAAGTTGAATTCCCGGGTGTGAGAGACGAGGCCTGCAGCATTCTCCTTTCCAAGTTTACTAAGAATAAAGGCTGATTTCTTTATCCCCATCTGGCTCCTTGTACCTGTTCTCAATTGGTTCAAACTCTGAGGGAAGGAAGGGAAACGAATAGCACCCCAAAACCTCATATATTTCTTTAGGAAAACTACACATGCAGCAGTTATCAAGTTCTTGGACTTGTTTTCTAGAAAAGCTTAGTTATTTTCCTGAAAGATATAAATGTATTTGTCCCTTGAAATTCATTTTAGGGCTAATTAAATGAAATAAAAGGGCCATTAATAAAGTCATAAAAGAAATTTTTTTTTAAGATGGAGGAAAAAAATCACAATTCTCTTTGGTTATGCATTTTATGTTTTTCACAAAGGGAAACTTTTATGTCATGAGTGATATGAATACATGACACCATTCCTACAGATTCAATCTTGAGAAGGCAGAGCTTGTTTTGATTTTAGTTCTCTTATCTCCTCGTTGGCATGAAAAATTGGTCTGAGAGTTTTAATTTTTACACCCATTTACTGTTCTGTTTTGTCTTAAGATTCTGAGATGATCTGACAGTATATCCTAACCCACTGGGAATGACAACTGTCTCATCTACTTAAGACAACTTATCTGTGTTTTAATCTCATTGGCAAAGGAGCTTTTCAATTCAAAGGATACAGAGGACCACACAGAGAGTGATAGATGCTGACAGAATAACTCGTGGAATTCCAACTTTCTGTCCTTCATTCTTGATGTTGACTTTGAGTGTCAATGCAGCCTGGATCCAGCAGGTCAATGTGCCAAATCCAAAGGTCAAGGAAGTTCCAACATTATGGATTTCTTCATCATTCGTGAGCTAAGGAATGAACAGATACTGACATGTGGAGGCCCATTTAGAAAAGAAGACATGAAAGCTGATGGAATATGTGAGGGGGGAATGATAGAAAAAGAGATATCCCACTAATGTGGTGATGAGTCCTTCATGTCCACTGGCTCTTTATTAAGTCTATTCTCATATATCAACTCTAAGGGGAAGAAGAGAAATAAAAAATAATACCCCCAAACCTTAAAACACTTGTTAGAAAAAACATGCAGGCAGTGATCATCTATTCCTTGAATTTGTTTTCCAGAACAGCTTTATGGGAAAGCAAAAGAGAAAAGCAGGAGAGTTACACAAAAAAGGGAAATGTCAAAGTTTCTATAAGCATGTACACTAAACTTTGTTTTCCAGGCTAAGAAAATGAGACTGGGGAATCTGGCTGGGTATTTACCAACTAAGGATGGCCAATTCTAGGCAGGTCAAGATTTAATTGGCATAGACAACTAACACCCCCTGGGCCGTTCTTTATTTCACAAAACTGGCCTGTTTGTGTAGTGTGGCCAATTCATTGTTAATGGGATTTTTGTTGTTGTTTTGGGGTTTCTTTTCCTATGCCATAAGAAAAATTGCCACCTATGAGCTTTTGCCATATCTGGAGACCCACTAAAGGACAACAGAATTTGAAGATTCATAGGTAAGGCTTTTTATAAGAGTTAATAGGTTAAAGGTGACCCATTTGGGTTATTTCATTTGGGAGGTTAGAAATGTAACGTGGGTAAATGTAACCAAATCATTACCCGTTGATATTTAGAAACATATCTATCACTTAAAAGTCCTTTTGTAATTATATATATATATTTATTTTATTGCATTTCATTATTTTATTTTATTTTCCTTTTGTAATTACATACATTTTTAATTGCACATAAAGGAAAATAAAATCTACTGTTGAAGAGATGGCTTTTAAAATATTTTTTTGAATTGCCATTGCTTTCAGATGTTTTGTTGTTTGATATTGTAGTGAATAATGGTGGCACCAAATCAATATTACTTTTCCTTTACAATTTTTTTCTATTGTCTTTAGCTGTAGGATTTTTTCCTCTCTTTTGGAAGAAGCTTCTTTCCCCCTCACAGTTCAAAAGACATATTTTCAGAATGTATTTAAAATAATAATTCCTCAAATCAAATTTTACTTCTAGGAAATTGGTTTTCAATGCTGTATACAGTGTATTCATTTATTATTTTTATTTTTTTAACCTAATTTTTAGTTTTATTTATATATTTATTTTCATGTGATCATTGCTCTGTGAAACATTTATTTCAGATTTCTAAAAAAGTTAAGTAAGGGAATTTGAAGTATGAAGTTAAGTATGGAAATTTGAAGATTTTTTTCACTTAAAAAATTTTATTTTATTTTGTTTTTAATTTATCAATGTACAATGTAGTTGATTTTTGTGTCCCTTTACTAATTTTACCTGATTTTTAAAATATATAATATAGTTATATGGTTCAAACTTTTAAAAATTATAAAAAGGGTCTAGACTGAAAAGTCTGTCTCCCATTCCATATGCTAGCCGCCTGGTTTCCCCACAGGCAACCAATCTGGTTTTTGTTTCCTGTGTATCCTCTGGAGATATTCCAGCAAATGTTCTTCATACGTAGTGTCATATGAATATTTGTGGTTCACCAAAAGAAGCCAATCTCTAGGATTCTTCTAGGACTTAAGTAAAGAACAAAATGTGTACTTAGTAACTCATCAAAGCCCTGGTTGAGAGAAACGATAGTTATTGAGTACTTTACCAACATGCCTGCACCAGCAGCACAGGCCCACAAGTGGGAGATAGAGTCCCACCAAAATTTCAATTAAAAAATGCCCCGTGCCCTAACATTTTGGAGCTTAACAGTATAAACTCTCAAATAGTCTCCTGGTAATTCATTGTCCTATCCAATATGTTCTAAGAATGCAGCTTTCTGGTTGTCTAGCTTGATATAGATGGGACCTAGAATGGTTAGAGGAATTGGTGGAAGAGCCTATCTGCCAAACAACTCATCAAGCAAAAAATACTTACCAAGTTGCTACTGTGTACCAGGGGATGTCTTAGGGGAATGTATGACCCTAGTTATATGAATTATCAGGACTGAGGGTTAGGACAAGAGATAGTCTTAGAAAATGCACTGCCATACTTTCAGTAAGAACATTACTAAATGCTCACTAGAATGCTGAGGGTCTTGAATGCCTTGCCATTTGGATTTCATTCAACAGACAATGAAATGGGAGGAGTGTCAGGATCAGTGTTTGCTCACAAGGAGGAAGCTTCTAGCAGCAGTATATCTAGGATAGGTTGGAGGATAGTGGGGAGGGAACGGAGGCAGGAAAACCAGTCAACTACTGTCAAAGTGCAATGGTCTCCTTGTCTATATTACAAATGAAGTCATTCATGTCAAGAGTTGGGTGATGATATTGGCAAGGGAAATTATTCTTACAGGTTGTGACCGTGGGCTTCTAAATTTCTAGGAAGAAAAGTTAGGATTAGGGAAGAAGAGTTAGGGTCTTTATACCAGTCATATATTCTAGAGAAATTCTTGGTTTTCAAACTTGACTTCCACATGAACTTGCTAATGTGAAATGCAAGTTTTCATCCAATAAGGATGTTTGGTGTTTAATTATAGAAAGGCAATGATCCTATTTGCTTTCAAGAAAGGTACATTATACAATTTGTTATGAAATATAAACCACTTTGAGATCCTTTGTAGAAAATATATAGCTATTCTAGTAGCTACTTTCCCTAACAGCCATGCTGTATTTCATATGTACCCTCACATGTGTAAGCAGAACTCAGCCCAGGCTGAGAGAACACAAGGGCTGACTGCTGGAGAACCTGGGCATATTAGGAACCAGTGTTCTTAATTTTTTTTTTTAGGGTTTCTGCAGAATTATATCGGTCATATAGTGACTATACCTCAGTGCGTATGATAATCACACAGGTGAAAGCCTTTCCGGTGTGACAGGGAGGTGGAAAAGGCCAAATGAAGTACCTGGAAATTACCAAGTAAGGTCATTCCAAAGGAAGCCAAACACAGCGCCACCAATCCACTAATATTCAGCCACGGATTTAAAACCTTTGGTTTCAGTTGTATGAAGCGCAGAACAGCTACCACGAGGGCTAGGAATAAAGCAAAATCTTAAAATTAAAAAATTTACATCATAAACTAGAGTATGAGGCAGCATTCTGAAGCCACCATGTGCAAAATTAAACTTTTCGCCACAGTACATTTTAAATCTCTGAAATGACAGACAATTTTTCAAAGAAACTTTCCATGTGATGCTTATGATTATTTAGATGTGTTATTATACCTAACCTGGGGGAAGCAGAGAGGCAGAGAGGACTCAAAGCAGCAGTGCTATAAGTTATTTGGATGATGCAAAGATGATAGGGCTGTTAATAGTGTTCTTAGAGTTTTCAAAAACAAGGTCAGCATGGACAGACTAGCTTAGGAGAACACTGCAGAGGCTCAGCACGCAACATATAAGATGGGGATACAGACAGACACGGCACAGGAATTCACTGATTCAATCATCCTTCAGCTTAGAACAGTGTTAGAACAGTAGGGGCAGGAAAACATGGGGAAGACAAGGTTACCACAAACCTGCCAGTCCCTGTGCCAGAAACCATTCCTGGGGATAGGAAGGAACATAAAGGAAAGTGTACAAATCCCTTTATTTCTGGTTTTACTCTCACTTCCCTTTAATTCCACCTGTAGGTGCTCATTGTCAGAAGACAAAGAGAGTCAATCCAAATTAGAGCAGTTACAGTAATCAAATTTATAAAGTCTGTATTTTAATATAGCAGATTTGGGGGGTTGTTATGTTCTAAAAATCATACCTATCATATCAAGAAAACTCAATTCTTGTAAATTATATTAATTACTCATGTTAAAAGGCCACTCTATCTTTTGAAGCAAATTGTTATCTGAGAATTGAAAGAAAGAATGAGGGAAGCTGTTCAGATTTCAAACCTGACTTTTAATAGTAATCTTGGGGGTGATCCATACTTAAGCCACAGTAATCTAAGAATCACCTTTTATTAATTCCTTAGTGCAGAGATATTTTCATATTTATACAAAAAGCAGAGAGAGGTTAGTCTACAAATGATGAAAATGCACCTTGTGATGAATATAAATTACATCCACATATAAGAAAATGCACTTACTACTTCCTAAGACAATTTATTTTGACATTAAGTTTCAGCAGAGAAGACAATTAGAAATTCAAGATTACCCCCATTTAAACAGCAATTAAGTTGATAATTTTTTGCTAAAGGTTTTACCTTGATTACAGGCCATTATTAGTTGCCATTAATAAAGAAAACCCATCCATAAATTTGCATTTCCTAAGTATGCTGAATTACATAGAGTCAAGCTATGCAGTTATAAGCTCAGTGAGTTGACTTTTAGTTCCAAATACCTCTGATCAAAAAGTGGTATAAAACTTAACTAATATTTGGATTTTAGAAACAAAACATAAACCATGATTTGTATAACCTCAAATTATTTATTTGTTACAGCTTTTAGTATATGTTTCAGCTAGTGCCTACTATTAATCAGAAAACTGATAAATTATACTTGAGCTGATCATCCAACCTATTGGTTTAAGGGACCTAGTTAGGACTCACATCAGAAGTCTATTAATAATGACAATAACTATGCTGCAGGATGAAAAATAAGCACAACATCTTACTAATTGTTAGGATGGGAATAGGAGGAGGAAATGGGAAGAGGAATAATTCAACATACAGCACTCTGACACAAAGTGATGATCATCAGATTAAAAAGCCATCAGATTGAGACTAGAGGTCTCAACACTAGGGCGCCATGGGGTAGGTACACTTGCTAATTAATTGTGTATGGCTAGTTAGTCAGGGCATAATGACAAAGACAGCACATTTAATTTCTTTTAAAAATGACTAGTGATAAGTATTACTCTGGGAACTCTCTGATGGTCATTTAGTTTCGTGGGATAGAACTGTGCTGGAACTTTGCCCTTAGCCCTGAGCCCAGTCCCTGAAGTGGCTCCTTGTGTCGACCCACCCCGTCAGACAGTTTGCTCCTTTATGCCCAGGGAAGGAGAGATGATAGCCATTCTTTTGCGTTATTATTCACCAGTAAACATGGGACATATATCTTCTCCTGCTCCCAGCATTGCTAGCCTTCCTATTTGTAATACGGATGATATAAATCATTTTATCATGAACAGATGATGAAATTAAGCAGGAAACAGAAACCTATTCAAAGGCAAGAATTCAACCCAATGCATTCCCAACACCACACACCTGGACCTTTCCCCCTGTTAACTCCATTATTAATCAGCTCAGACAAAGCACACTTTCCTTTTAAGACAGTCTAACTAAATTTTTAGAATAGTGAAACTAATAAAAATTCTGGCACTATAACAGTTTTATTACCACTTAGGTTTGAATGGAGGCAGATTCAGTCTATCTGTTATAAAGTCCATTTTCAACCAGCTAGTGATTTAATTATACCTTCTTGAAAAAGACTTCAGGGCAGTAGGGCAATTTCAAAGCCATCTTTATTTTTTTATTTTTTATTTTTTTAAAGATTTATTTATTTATTTATTTTTTCATTAAATTTTTATTTTGTCAATATACAATGTATATAATTATTATGGCCCATCACCGCCACCTCCCTCCCTCCTCCCAAAGCCATCTTTATTTTTTTATTTTTTATTTTTTTAAAGATTTATTTATTTATTTATTTTTTCATTAAATTTTTATTTTGTCAATATACAATGTATATAATTATTATGGCCCATCACCGACACCTCCCTCCCTCCTCCCAAAGCCATCTTTATTTATGCTAACCAACTTTTACCACTTTCACATTCTTGTCAATAGATACATATTTTTAGTTTCATTAAAAATTTTAAATTATACTAATAGTTTTAGAAAAGATTTTTTAGACTCACCCTTCTATTGTTTTTGGTATTTAGAACAGTCCTTTGCTATACAGGTGTCCCCTATCTAATTTTCCTAATCTTCTTTAAAAGAGCACAAATAGGATAATTACTGATTTTTAAATTAAATTTGTTATTTTGAGGCTGATTGTGTTTTTAAAAGTTTGAAATTCAAAATAACATCTCTTCATTGCAGTTCTAAACTGGTGCCTGGCCAAATTCTTTCTTGTTCTGTTTAGTTTTACTGTTTATGCATCAATAATTCCTATTTATGACTGCGGTAGAACTTGACAGTCAATATGTTTTGGCTGAAGGAGAGAGAGCAGCTGCTATTAGGTGACTGAAATCACTCAGCCATTAGCTTTATCCTCACAACCTCCCCAGGGCAAGAAGTAATATTCCTTTCAAGAAATTTGTCTTAGGTCTTTCTTCCCCACAGTGGAGATAAAAGTGTAGATTCAGGACAAAGAGCATAACCAATTCTGTAAAGAAAATAATTGAGCATTCAATCTTTGATTAAACTGTCAAAAAGATAAAAGATCTTTGCTAACTAATTTTAATAAATGCTACACTGACTCATTTTTAGATCACAAATTATAATCTATACCGCTGCCAAGAAGCAGTGACTTATAGGCAGTGTGGGTTTTCTTAAAGTCAGTTATGTAGTCTAAAGTAATAGTGTGAGGGCTAACAGGGCCAGATCTGGGAAGCTGAAAGCATCCCCAGTTTAGAGCAAGAATCTTTAGGAAATTGATTCTTTTCACTCCCAGAGTTGATAAATAAATAATTGTTGGTTTGCTCCCCTTGAACGCTAATCTTAATCAGTTTTGTTTACCAGGTGGCACTAAAAATGATGAAAGATAATAAAGACTAAACACTGGATGTTGCAATACCTTAGAGCAAGAGCTAGTAAAAGCTTAATTGTTTCTTGGTGGAGCAGGAAGGACTGGAGAATAGGATGACACGTGTCATCTGGAAGAGGAGAACTTGTTTTCATTGCTTTGTTTTTGGAAATGCTTTTTTAATTAGTTAATCATGAGCTTTAGAACTAGATAAACTTGTGAGCTGTGCAAATTGGTATTTTTGAGATTATACACTAAAGACTATTGGGAAATACCAATTTTTCTTAAGAATATGAAGGAAACAATACGTGGCTTCCAACTTGTTCATTGGTTTCTTTAAAGTCCAGTGGAGGACAGACAGCTGTGATAGCTTTTTATTTTATTTTATTTTTTGTCTTTTTCGTGACCGGTAAGGGGATCACAACCCTTGGTGTGGTGTCGCCAGCACCGCGCTCAGCCAGTGAGCACACGGCCATTCCTATATAGGATCCAAACCCGTGGAACCCGCGGCGGGAGCGTCGCTGCGCTCCCAGCACCGCACGAGTGCGCCACGGAGCTGGCCCAGCTTTCTTTTTTTTATAAAGGCAGACTCCTGTGTATTGTGATTAAATGAGGGAGTATTTGCAAAGCACTTCATATGTGTCTAGAATATAAATGATGACTATTAATTATTGTTATTGCGCCCTGTGAGATGATCATACCACCAGGTGCCAACCTGCAGACCCATGCACTCTGGTTGCAGAAAGGCCCCTGACCCTGCAATTCAAGGTTCACTCTGTGGGCTTCATGCTCTGTTAAATGCAGGTATTCCTTAGCAGCCATTTATGCCTTGGTATGAATAAGTTTATTAGATCTTTTCAGAAGAGCAACATCAAGAGTATAAAGCTCTTGACAGTGCTGAGGCTGAAGGCAGTGATGACCAAACTTGACCAGCTAGGACTGGCCCTGGTGCCCACATGTGCCCTAACTGCTACAAGTGCCATCTTGTGAATATCTGGGATATGAATATCCTGATTGCCAAGGGCATGAAAAGAAGAGTCCCTTTAAAGATTCAGCAACCCCAGCACCAGGATACATTTCACCTTCTCCTTAGTGGTAGTGTAGCAGTCCATGCCTTCCAGACACTTCCTGCTCAGGTGAATGCGATATGCTTTGGGGATGCCTGGGAGGGAAAGGCTTTGACCAAAATACAGAAAGCTCCAGGGAAGGATCTTGTTAACTGCAGAGAAGCCCCTCAGTGTGCTTCTGTTTGAACCTCACAGGTTCAAGAGAGGCTTTTTGGGCCTCACAGAGAATGTTCTTCACAGAGAATGTTCTTCACAGAATGTTTTTCATGCTCTGAACTTTCTGAAATAACTAAGATTCTGCCTCTGTTTCCTGTTGGACCAACCATCTCCCTTGATTTTCCAGAGAGTTCTATAGATCTCCCCTCTCCTATAGCACACATTAAAGAAAAACACATTATGAGTGAGTAGGAATTTTTTGGGGGGGGTTATACATAGATGAAATAACAGGTCACCTCTTTGGGGGACAGGTACCACAAAGGACAAATACTCCCTCAGTAATAACATTATCTCTTACTTGGAGTGACAGTCTCACCATCCAAAGGAACCATTTCCAGAAAACCATGGTGAAAAGGTTGGACTGTCACTGGTCCTTTCCCAGCAGCATGCCGACAATGACAGCTAGCTGATCCTTTGAAAGACACTGGGAAAGCCTGGCCTCAAGGAGATGGGATACAAGGTGGATTTGAAAAAGGATAGAGAGCATGGCTGGTTCCCACAATCTCTGGAGAACTAACAAGGTCATGGAAGCCCTCATATAACAAGGGGGACAGGGTATTAAATGAGGGTCATGAGCCCTGGACAAAAAGGGAGGAATTGGGGCCAGATAACTGTACCAAAGATTTCTTTCTCTTTTTTTCTTTCTAAACCTACTTTTCCATTTGCCAACTTGATATGTGTATAGGCACAGGGGAGAACATCATCCTAAGATTAACATTGACCCTGAGGTTTAAAGACAATATCTGCATACATCAATCAATATTTACCACAAAGCCTGTACATTTTTTCCGTCTCTGCTAGTGAAGGAATAGATAAGGCATTCTTTTCAAAGCAAACATATTGCACAATATTGCATTCTCATGCAGGATTTTATGACACATGAAATATATTATTTCATGTAACAAAAGAAATACTAAAGTCAAGAGTACACAGAGATGATAAAGATGGTAAAAGGAAGAGAAAATACAAGGAAAGCAGGGTGAATGTAAAAGGATGTATTATAAAAAAAGATCCTTAAAACCAAAAGCTGGCTTCAGTATATTAACATGATATGATACTAAATTATCAACTAAACCCACCATTGTTTGGCTATGGATTTGGGAGAATTTAAAATAAAAAAGAAATGCACCAAAGCACATAAAGCATTCTTATGCTCTTCTTACCTAGGAATGCTGCCATGTTCATAACTTGGCTAAACACACAGCTTGCAGGAGGATCATTACCTGCAATACTTGAAAAAGATGAAAAGTTTTTTTTTTTTTTCCTTTTTTTTTGTCTTTTTTACTGACCGGTAACGGGATCGCAACCCTTGGTGTCGCACCCGTACCGGGGACCAGCAACGGGATCGCAACCCTCGGTGTTGTGCCCGCACTGCGCTCAGCCAGTGAGCGGGAACCGGTCTCCACATGGGATCCAAACCCTCAGCGGGAGCGCCGCCGCGCTCCCAAGCGGCGCACTCTCCAGTGCGCCACCAGGCCAGCCCATAAAAGAAAATATTGATAAAATGACTACATCGAAGAAGAACTTCTGCTTATCAAAACGTAGCCTTCAAAGAATGGGAACAGAAACCCAGACTGGGAGAAGATATTTGCAACCCACAGACGACAAAGAGCCTGTGGGTTTTTATCATTACTATATTAAAGTCTATAACCCATCCAACTTTTCTTAAGAGCCAACACATCAAAAGAGAATTACTGAGTTACCTTATATACGGTGCACGCTTCCCACCAGGTTTCCTGGATAACAAAAAACATAGAAGGTCAGGTTAAAGGGTGGTCATTTGTGCAGTTTAACCTTGCCAGTGGCAACGTTTTTGCTAAATCCATTGATGAAAAATGAATTACCCAGAGATAAACTTTACCTTTCAGCTGAATTTAATGGTAAAATTTTGTCATCTTCCACAGCTATAAAGTATCTATCAAGAAAGAACAATAAGTTTATAAAACAAAGAAATTTTTAAAAAGACACCAATCATTTGTTTCCCAGTTTTATTAGACTAATCACACTAAATCATATTCATTTTTTTATAACCGAGAAAATGCTCTTTTACTACAATTCTTTACCTAGAGATCACTTAGTTCTTTGAAGTTTAAATGTCATTATTAACAATATTTCCTTAATTTTCTTCCTTTTTTTTTTTGTCTTTTTTCGTGACCGGTAACGGGATCGCAACCCTCGGTGTCGTGCCCGCACCGCGCTCAACCAGTGAGCGGACTGGTCTCTATATGGGATCTGAACCCTCGGCGGGAAGCGCCACTGAGCTCCCGAGTGTGACACCGGGCCGGCCCATTAATTTTCAATACTCCCCACAAATTAATGGCAGTGATTATAATCCTGAAACTGGAAAACAAAAAAATAGGCCTTCAACTTCGAGCAAACTAAAATTTGAATTCAAAGTTTCTAATTTCTCAGGAATATGTGTCCACCTTTCTTAATAAACTTCAAGGAACTAAAATATGTGAATATTACTTTAAATAGGCAAGTATGGGAACATTTTATGGTAAGCCAAGACTTCCAATGTAATGATATCCATTTTATAAACATATCAGACCCAGTCACAAATAATTGAACTATGAACTGAACTGTGAATGGAATTCATAGTATGTTAGTGTAAAATTAGAAAAGCTTACAAAACCGGTTATTCCTATCACCAGTTTACAAGAAGAACATACAAACACATAATAAAACCAGTATTTTTCACTACCTGCTTTGCATAATTTATCACTCACTCTTGTTACTTAATAGAAGATGGGAAAAGAAACAGCAACTTTAGCAAGGTTAAATTAGTAAATATATTATTTAAAAGCATTTATAAATACAGTCACATAGATATGGCATATACTATCAAAACTTCCCATTTTATCTACGTTGCACCTAAATCTTAAATAATTAAATAAGAAAATACTCACACTATCCACAATCCAGCTGAAGTAAACAAAGTAAATACAAGAGGTAGAAACATCCATACGCTGCATTTTTTCCCATCCATGTCTGTACCACTGAAAGAAAACGAGCAGGTATTAATAACTAAGGCAAAATTTACCTCACTCTCTCAAGATGGAAATTTGGTCTAACTGAAAAAAAAATATATATATATATATATATTTTATGAAACCATGATTCAAATCAGTATCATTACTGCCACCTACTCATGTGAAAAATCCCTTAAGGAGTTAACGTGGATAATTGTTATCTAGCCTTAGCTTAATTTAAGTATTGCAGAGTCTTACTTGAGAACTGATGGAAAATTTATCATAAAAACATTTATCCTTGTATAAGCATCAATACGTTTAAGAAAGGACAAAACGGTTTGGGATAGGATTCCAGGAGAAGAGCTAGGTACCAAAGGCATACCCCAACCTACTTTTAGTGCTATCATTATTAACATTTACAAATTTATGGATCTGACATGTACTTAAGTCTGCAGCTTGGCAGACAAGAGTGTTAGAAACAAATGTTTACTAAATAAATTAGCATCGCAGGAGGAAATGCCAAATGCTTTGTAAATCTGAACTTTTCTCATGACATGTTACTGAGCAGCTCTCTCAGAAGACTCTAAAAATGAATGCTCTGGAAAGCAATGCATTATGTATAACTTTAAATTAGCTCCAATAAACACACCAGAAACAAATACAGATGTCAGGCATTTTGGATGTCACATTTTTAAAGCAAAAATGAATGAATAAAAAATTCTCCCACAAAATGAAGTAAAATCTACAAGCTTCAGAAATGTCTATAAAAATTATTGGTATCAAACAGAAAGAAATAATTGATTATCTCATTACATTTTATCTTTACCTAAAACCATCAGGCAAATCTTTTTAATGGATGCCAACATAGTCCCTAGAGAAAAAACACCTGTTCTCAGAAAATAAAGTGCCCTAGTGACCTCCACTAATGACCTGACAAACAGAATGATAATGTGATTAAATGGCACCTCGAGGGAGATATCAAGGGTCATTATTTTGAGTTTCATAATTAGCTGCAGGGCTGGCTAGTTAGCTTACTTGGTTAGAGCTTGGTGCTGATATAATTAACTGCAACAAGTTCATTTATTGGGTTTGAACCAGCACTGCCACATTTCAGAGTATCTCCAAGGCATCTGCTTTCACATGCTGGGACTCTCTGGACCTTCCAAGTGTTGAAACCAGAGAGAGAGAGAACATGATGCTCTCTTCAGGCTGGTGTGCCAGTCCTTTCTGCAAGGTTTTATGAGGCCTTACTCCCACAACTGGCCTACCTGATGAGGGAGATCTTTTAGACCAGGAGAGAGACACCTGGACCTAACACCGTGTCTTTGAAAGTTTGTGTCTCAGTCTAAACACATATCCGGCAGGGGTGTTAAATAAATTACAGAAGCTTGGAGCTGACAGACATTAGAGCCAGTTTCAATCAATTTCATCAAATCTAATTCAATCCATTCCAATTTACCATTATTGACATCTTATTTGTGCCAGGTACTATACCAGGTGGTAGAAATACTGAGATGAGGTCTAATGAATACAACTATTTATGCAGTACATAAAAGCTACTGTATGAACTAGTGTTCCATGCCTTTCCAGTTAATATGTGAAAGAATGGTGAACATTTTAAGCACACACAATATGGCTAGTCAGTGTCTATTCATTTGTATCCAAAAAGTTGTGGGTTCACAATAAAGCAATCAATTATGTGAACAAAAATAATTCCATCAGTAGCCAAGATTGAGAGGGAATACAGAAAATAGGAGTGGTGATTGGATACGTAAACCAATTATTGTAGATCTGCCACTGAAATAGGATGAGTCAACAGGATGCGCACAGCCGAGATGGTTACACTGGGAACAAAGTGAGGAGGTCTAGTTCCCAGCCTGAGCTTTGGGCCTGAGTAAGTTACTGGAATCTGTGACACCATTTCCCAATCTTGCCACACAAAGACTGTTGAATTCAAAGAGAGGGAGAAAGGCGTCGAAGACTGAGGCCTCGAGGGTGGTAGTACCTTGGACGTTAACCCAAGTCCAGTGTTTTATATCTTTACAGTAACAGAATCATCAGCCCCGCAGGAAATGGTAACCATTTTTACAAACTGGTGAATAAATCAGAATTCCAACATATTAATGTACAATGAGAAACACAGCTATCAAATGGACAAATATGTTGGCTCCCCTTTGAGGAATGTCTACGTGGGAAATCAAAATTTAGGAACTGGGAGGTATAGTGAAGAGAGTTAATGAGCCAACTCTAAGACCATGTCATCAAACTGCAATGGCTTTAAGTACTAATTCCCTTTCCTGGAGGGCAGTGACCGGGTCTGTGGACACCGCCCCAGGAGAGGCAGCTGTCATACCCCCTCTCTTCCACTTTCTTTTGCATCCAGTGAAGGTCCTTCAGACTGTTGGGGGGGGGTAGGCAGTGTGGTGGGATGGAAATGGCATGGCAAGGCGTGGGACTGAAACCCAGCTCTGCCACTCACTAGCTATGTGATGTTTGGCAAGTTATTTCACCTCTTAAGCCTTAGTTTAATTACAGAGATAACTTCTATTTTGTTGGGTTGTACTGAGGATTGATGACGATGCAGGTAAAGCACCTCACACAAAATCCATGTTCTGTAAGTGGCAGCTCTGCCAACTATAACTGCCATGCAGGTCAATACTTGTGCTAGAACGAGGTCCCCACTCTCCGGTGCAGGGCTCAGGACAACTTAACACTTCTTCTCTGGGCTCCCACTTTTCTAGACACTTTTCTAGGAGGGTGCAGATAGTGATAGTTTTTTTCTTCAGGTGGTGTTCCAAAAAATTAATTAACATCTTAACTTTTTCTTAATATTGAAGGTCTACCTCCCTGAGATTTTACTGTTTTGTTATTTTTCAGTATGCACAGCTTTTTTCATTTTGTTTGGAAGCATCTAAAGTGGCTAATGGCTACTTTCCTAAATTGTTATGTTTGTACTAGTTTAACTCTCATAGGGCAACCTTATGTCCAAATTCTGAAAAAAACATATTGTATCCCTTGCCTATTAACTTGCAATGGCACTAATTTGGTATTTCTTCAGGATTTTTACATTGGTAATGCCTTTTTTTTTTTTTTTGGAGATAATTGCAAATTCACATGCAGTTGTATGAAATAATACACAGAGATATATATTCTTCACTCTGTTTCCCCAGTGCTAACACCCTGCATAACTACAGTTCAATATCAATAACCAAGAAATTGACATTGATATGATCCTTAAACTTTATTCAGATTTCACCAGTTTTATAAATACTCTTTTCTCTGTGTGTGTGTGTGTGTGTGTGTATTGTGTATTTAGTTTTATGTACTTGTGACCATGTGTTTATATCTTCTTTGGAGAAATGTCTATTCACGTCTTTTGCACATTTTAAAATTGGATTGTTTTTTTGTTGTTGAGTTGTAGGAATGCTTTCTATATTCTGAATATCATTTCCTTATAAAATACATGATTTATAAAACTTTCTTCCATTATCTGAGTTGCCTTTTCTGTCTGTTAATAGTATCCTTTGATGCACAAAAGTTTTTAATTTTGATGAAGTCCAATTTATCTATTTTTTCTTTTGTTGCTTGTGTGTTTGGTGTAATAGCCAAGAAATCACTGCCAATTCCAATGTCACGAGGTTTTCCCCTATTTTTCCTTCTAAGGGTTTTATAGTTTCAGCTCTTCTCATTTAGGTCTTTGATCCATTTTGAGTTGATTTTTATATATGGTATAAGATAACGTCATTCTTTCGCATGAACTATTTATTTAAAAGACTGTCTTTTCCTTCCCCCATTGAATGGTCTTGGCACTTAACAGGGTCTTCTGCAGAGCAAAAGTTTTAAATTTTGATAAGATCCCACTTATCAAATTTTCCTTTCATGGGTCATGCTTTTGATTTTAAGCCTTATAACTCTTTGCCTAGCCCTAGATCTTGAAGATTTTTCTATGTTTTTTCCTAAGATTTATAGTTTTACCTTTTGCATTTTAATCTGTGATCCGGTTGTGCCTTTTAAAACTATAGGTCTCTATTGTCTTATTGAATTTGGTTATATCTTAGATAGTTTTTAAATCACTTTGACAAGGATCAGGAAGTATGTGATTGTCTAAGTTAGACTTTTGAGGTAGCAGAGGAAGATTTCTATAAAGAAGAACAAATACTTTAGCCAAAATATACCCTACTATGCCAGGTTCTTATTCAACAAGAATAAGCTTAAGTGTAAGCTTAAGATCAGAATAATGAGAGAGGTGTGTGTGTGTGTGTGTGTGTGTGTGTGTGTGTGTGTGTGTGTGTGTGTGTGTATAGATGGGGGAAGCTCCCTTACCTTGTCCATCTCCCTAGCCACCTTTACTCTACAAAAGACCTGATAAGTGCCAAGGCCATTCTGGAGACCAGAAGATCGAAGTAAAAAGCTCTTTCAGGACTGGTTTCTGGTTTTGTTAAACTACCAAAACCCCATCTGATATATCTTGATCCTTCTTCTTTCTCCCTCCCTGGTGGGACCATATAAACCAAAGAAAGGGACCCTGTTACGTATACTTTTTTTCTTGGAGGTAAAGAAAATATTTGTCCTTCCTTAGCCCATACTCAGCCTATAATGTGACCAAAGATCTTGCAGTTGAGAAACAACACTGACGTGCTCTCTGCTCCTGGTGCTGGAGGATTCCTGAAGATGCCAGCAAATGAACGTTCAATTTGGTTTAGTTTCACAGGACTCTCTGCTCTGGCTTGACAAGTTCAGATACTTGACCGGAATTATCTCTACAAAGGATAAATGAATAGTTCTATTAAATCAACTTTTTTGACTTTGCCTCACTGTTGTCTGAGTATTCAAGCTAAAGCTGAGAGATGGTTCTCTTTCCTCCATCCTTCCAGACACCATTAAAATAAACTGGCCCATTGCTTCCAGTCGTATTAGAAAGTGTCCTTAAAATTTACTTACATTTCCTAGCAAGGATAAGTTCCACTCTTACCCTGAGCTAAATCAGCAAGGTACCTACCAGCTAGGAGAGAATGATTTTCCTTGCTTCCTTAAGGAGAGATGGGGAGAAGAAATAATCTACACTCCTAAGATAGTTTTGTCTTTGCATTCTGAATTATACTTTTTTATCCAGTGTAATATTTACTCTACTGTTATTAATTTCCAATAACATCTCACAGAAAAAAAAAAGAAACTAAAGATAATTGTTCCCATGTCCTAAATGGCCAATTATATCTGGAACAGTGTCACCTAATGAGTTTCTGGCAAAAGAAGTAAAAGAGCCAGAATTGCATAAACTGTCTTGAAAGAGTTCTGGCATTTAGGTTTGATTTGGAAGATTCTCCTCCAAATGGTATCATTTATCCAAATGATTCACAAAGCTGTTATCCAGATGGTCAAATCTTCCTTGAGAGCCAAGACTGCTAACGCTCTGTACATTTCTATTGCGTGTTCTTTTCTTCCAATAAATGTCATTCCATAAGTGTGGGTGATCTTCACTCTCTTTTGCCTAATCTGTGGTAGGAGTGAGACTGCACAGCGGGGACTTCTCAACACTTTGAGTCAGATGGAGAAAATCCCCATCTCCTACCTCTCCTTTTGTGACCTGGCATCCCCAAAGCTTGCATTTTTCCTTAGAGAGAAGATGAACTGCAGCCAAAGGTTTGCGGTGGCTCCCACTGGTGCCATTTTTGTTGCTCTGCAAGTCTTCTGGCTGCAAATGCCGTGGAGAACACCCGGCCACTTGAAAATGTGCAATCTCATGGAAGCAAACAAAGTGGTACCATGAGCCCACATTAGCTTATTACCTAAAACTTCAACTACATTAACTGGTTCAAAAGGGGATCCTTATACTAATCAGGACTGTGAAGGGTCACAAAAGTTAAGACAGTATTTTCTGGAGCTGGAAAAGATTTGCTGGTTATAAAATAGGAGGATTTTATGCTACCTGGGTGATTGAGAGAGGAGCTATCGAACATGGACTCTGGAGCCACACTGCCAGCGCTTGGAATCTCAGCTCTGCCACTTAATAGTTGTGCAACCTTGGTTGAATCCTCTTTGTGCCTCAGTTTCTTCATCGGTAAACTGGGAATAATAATGGCACCTACCTCATAGAGTTTTTACGACGATTGAAAATATAATTAACACACTCAGAACAGTGTCTACTATATACCCAGTCTGTCAATAAATGTTAGCTATATTCCACTGTGAGGGCTGTTTGGGGTCGTCAGTAATCTTTTTTTGTTTTGTAATTTATCAGGAAATGACCTCCCTGCCAGAGTAATTTTTCATCCTGCTCTCAGGGCCAGCTGGAATGGAGCAGAAAAGATGAATGAGTTGCCCACAAATGACCAGGACTGTCACAACTTCTATGAACCAAGAGCATCCTTGATTTTTTTTTTTTTAACTTCTGGGAATCTTAATTTGTTTTCCATGTGTGTCACAGGCAAATGTGAAGGGCTTGTCGTAGGTTGTAATTCATTTGCAATTATAAGTGGTAATGACAAGGACTATTTGTTTTGTTTTGTTTTCTTCCCAAAAAAGTTTACAGGCTCTCAGATATAAATCAGCAATAAGGAGAAATGCAATATAACAACAAATAAGTCACATGCATTCTGCTAACAGTTAAAATTTTGTTTTCTCTGCATCCTAAGTGTGCGAAGGCACAATAGTCAGGTGACCTAGTGTCACCTTAAGAGTATATGCCTTCCCCTAATCAGCAGATATAAACAATATTATTTAATCTATGCGGCCAACCCCCACTCCCTGCAAAATTTTTCATGAGCAATGGCAAAAAACAATATATTAGTAAAGGATTTCTGTAAAATATTACCATTCCCAAAGGACCATGATGATTTCTAAATAGATCCAATGATGACTTTTTTCTTCAACACCCTCGATTTCTAAACTCAATCACCTTCATTCAATTGACACATGATTAGAGGGATCCTTTTATACTAGTAGCCCAAAGAATTCTCCTTAGAAATAGATGAAAACACATTGTCCCAGTGCCATTGACGGAATAATCCCTGAAGGAATTTCCTCCTACCAGAAGGGTTAATTCAAAAATATCGACGTGGCCAAGGGCTTTGGCCATACGCCCCTCCCCCCGCCACCCACCCACAACCAGCCCAGCAATGACTGAGACACTGCTGGAAGCCCCCTGGTCTCCCCTGCAGGAATGAGGGAGTTGCCACAGGCCTCAACCACGCCCCCCTAATTCCTCCTCCCACCCTATTTCCTTCCTCCTTCCTTTCTCCCCCTTTCCCCCAGCTGCTCCACAACAACATCATAGAATGTAAAAAAACAATATTAATAAATAAATAAACTTTTAAAAAAAATCATCTTTGAATTTTTATGCTGTAGTCCTCCTCAGAGTTCATTTATGTCTTTAATTTAAAAAAAAAAAAATTGCCCACCTGTGGCAAATATAATTGCCAACCCAACTGGCATTTTCCTCTTTTCCTTAGCTAACAGAAGTCTAATTTTATTCAGAACAGCAATGTGCTCAGCCCCAGGGCATAGATCATGATTGGTTAAGCCAAACATAGCTCTCTAATTTTCCTTTGACAAGTACCTTTCCAGACTCCCCTGCACCTGGCCAATGAGACACAAAGGGAAGTCTACTGAGTAGCAAATGGGCAGCGTTTGCATCCGTCATGATGGGAAGCCTCTTTTCTGCCCATACTCTTTCTTTCCTGCTTGGGATGCTGTAGTGAAAACATGGTACCTAGTGCTATGGCAGCCATGATGTAACCATGAGACAACAAACATGAGGACCCAAAGCCAACATACTGAGGATGTCAGAGTAGAAGGTGGAAAGAACTGAGTCCTTGATAACATCATTAAGACACAACAAACTCCCAATACCGTCAGCTCCAAACGTCTTATAATGTGAATCAACTAAAAGCCTTTATTGCTTTATTACTGCAGGTTGGTGTAGCACCAGAATCCATTCTTCCTTCTTCCATTATAACTGGGCAAATGGCTGCTCAACTATACTATTATTAGCAGCTTCCTTTGCAAGTATGTGTGGCCCCATAAGTTCTCTCTAATGGAATAAGAGTGAAGGTTCCTATGACTGTAGTATTATATAGGAAAAGGTCTCTATTTTCTAGAGATGTATACCGAAGTATTTAGGGACTAATTGTCATCATGTCTAAAATTTACTTTAAAAAATATCAACAGGGTGATGAAAAACTTTTTTTAAAAATTTTTTATTTTTTAAATTTTTTTCCTTTTTGTCTTTTTTTTACTGACCAGTAACAGGATCGCAACCCTCAGTGTCGCGCCCGTACCGGACCGGGACCGGCAACGGGATCGCAACCCTCAGTGTTGTGCCTGCTCCGCGCTCAGCCAGTGAGCGGGAACCGGTCTCCACATGGGATCCAAACCCTCGGCAGGAGCGCCACCACGCTCCCAAGTGGCGGACTCTCCAGTGCGCCACCAGGCCGGCCCTGAAAAACTTTTAAAAATAAAGTGACAATGGTTGAACAACGTTGTGGATATAATTAATGCCACTGAATTATACACCTAAAAATTATTTTTTATACATATATGTCACAAAAATAAAAAAAGTAAAAAGAAAAAAAACCCCACTTTATCAAAAAAAGATGAAGCACCATCTTATCCCCATTAGAATGGCTATTATTACACAAAAACAAAAACAAAAATAACGAGTGTTGGCAAGGATGTGGAGAAATTATAATCCTATGCATTGTTGCTGGGAATGTAAAATGGAGCATTGTGGAAAACAGTATGGTGGTTCTTCAAAAAATTTAAAATAGAATTACTATGTGATCCAGAAATTCCACTCCTGGGTATATACCCATCAGGACTTGAATATATATCTGTACAACCATGTTCATAGCAGTATTATTCACAATAGCCAAAGGTAGAAACAACCCAAATGTCCATCAATGGATGAATAGATAAACAAAATGTGGTACATACATAGAATGGAATATCATTCAGTCTTAAAAAGGAAGGAACTTCTTACACATACTACAGCATGGATGAACCTGGAAGACATTATGCTAAGTGAAATAAGCCGTCACAAAAGGACAAATGCTTTATGATTCCACTTATATGAGGTACCTAGAACAGTCAAATTCACAGAGACAGAAAGTAGAATGGAGGATACCAGGAGCTGGTGGGGGGTTGGAGGGTGGGGAATGGGGAGTTATTATTTAATGGGTACAGAGTTTCAGTTATGCCACTGAATTGCACATTTAAAACCATAAATGTTATGTTATGATACTTTACCACAATAAAAAAAAAGAAAAAATAGACATAAGGAAAATCGATTTCGAAAATCTGTTCTGTGCTCACAAGGTCTCTTGATCCTTAAAAAAACCCCAACAAACTGTCACCTGACCTAACTTAGAAGGCAGACAACATTCCTACTGAGCCCAACACTAGACTGATTTGCAAAGAAAGATACAAAAGAAGAGGAAGAGCTTAGAAACTTGGGGCCTTGAAGACTTAGGAAAGCCAATGACTTCCGTGCCTCAAGCAGCCAGAGACTAGAGATGAGGATAAGGAGCTGCCTCCCTCCGAGCCTGGTGTTCAGCGCCTTGGTACAGCTGCTAGTTCACTAGCCTTGGTACAGCTGCTAGTTCACTAGCCTTGGTACAGCTGCTAGTTCACTAGCCTTGGTACAGCTGCTAGTTCACTAGCCTTGGTACAGCTGCTAGTTCACTAGCCTTGGTACAGCTGCTAGTTCACTAGCCTTGGTACAGCTGCTAGTTCACTAGCCTTGGTACAGCTGCTAGTTCACTAGCCTTGGTACAGCTGCTAGTTCACTAGCCTTGGTACAGCTGCTAGTTCACTAGCCTTGGTACAGCTGCTAGTTCACTAGCCTTGGTACAGCTGCTAGTTCACTAGCCTTGGTACAGCTGCTAGTTCACTAGCCTTGGTACAGCTGCTAGTTCACTAGCCTTGGTACAGCTGCTAGTTCACTAGCCTTGGTACAGCTGCTAGTTCACTAGCCTTGGTACAGCTGCTAGTTCACTAGCCTTGGTACAGCTGCTAGTTCACTAGCCTTGGTACAGCTGCTAGTTCACTAGCCTTGGTACAGCTGCTAGTTCACTAGCCTTGGTACAGCTGCTAGTTCACTAGCCTTGGTACAGCTGCTAGTTCACTAGCCTTGGTACAGCTGCTAGTTCACTAGCCTTGGTACAGCTGCTAGTTCACTAGCCTTGGTACAGCTGCTAGTTCACTAGCCTTGGTACAGCTGCTAGTTCACTAGCCTTGGTACAGCTGCTCGTTCACTAGCCTTGGTACAGCTGCTAGTGAACTGGGAGAGGGAAGCAGGGAGCCGAGGAAACAAAGACACCAAGCAGGCTGAAGACCCGAGTCTTGAGAAGGACTTCGGGAGAGAGTACTAGCATGTGAACTGGCTGAAATTTAACAGATCAGAAGCCAGCTGAGTTTCTGAGAGAAATGAATTAGCAAAGGGATCACAGCCCAGCCAATAAAACCATGACTGCTGTTCTTCCGGACCCCCAAATCTGCACCAGCACACAGTGGGCTACAAAAGCTGCACAGCCAAGGAGGGCATAACCCCAGCACCCACTGCAGATCTGGGCAAGGAGGAAACAACAGGAAGATCCCCCAGAGGCAAGGCCAAGGGACACAAAGAGCCATGGACAAAGGGTTCCTCCTGAAGAGCAGGGCCAGGGTCTAATCAGGGAAGCTTGGCCTCCACCAGGGCAGGGGGCCTTCCCGTTGCTTGCCCAGGACTCCAGCATTGCCAAGGAGCAGGGCTGCTGTGTGCATTTCTTTCTCCTCTTTTTGAATGGGAGTTTAAACTGTGCTTTTTCTACCTCCATTCCACCATTGTATATCAAGTGTGAGTACGAGTGTAGAGGGGAGATAACTTGCCTTTTATTTTATTTTATTTTATTTTATTTTTTTTAATTTTTATTTTGTCAATATACACTGTATATGATTATTATGGCCCATCACCGACACCTCCCTCCCTCCTCCCTCTCTCCCCTCCCCCCCAAGAATGTCTTTTCCGTTTGCTTGTTGTAGTAACTTCATGAAAGTATAGTTGTTATATCTTCTTCCCCGCCCCCCCCCCCCCCCCGGTTTTCTTTTTTTTTGTGTGTGTGTGTGTGTGTGTATGTGAGTGAATTGATTTTTTTTTTTTTTTGTTTTTTTTTTTTTTTAGCTCCCACCAATGAGTGAGAACATGT
>NW_007726589.1:162745-200023 GCF_000696425.1 Galeopterus variegatus | reverse complement strand
ACTGTATATGATTATTATGGCCCATCACCGACACCTCCCTCCCTCCTCCCTCTCCCCCCTCCCACCCAAGAATGTCCTTTCCGTTTGCTTGTTGTAACAACTTCAAAAAAATTGTAGTTGTTATATCTTCTCCCCCCAACCCCGGTTTTTTTTTGGTGTGTGTGTGTGTGTGTGTGTGTATGTGAGTGAATTGATTTTTTTTTTTTTGTTTTTTTTTTTTTTTTAGCTCCCACCAATGAGTGAGAACATGTGGAATTTCTTTTTCTCTGCCTGACTCGTTTCACTCAGTATTATTCTTTCAAGCCTTTTAGATCACAGGTTGTGATACCATTAGCAACCACATCCAACCCTGATAGAGAGGACTGTGTGTTAACCAGAGCCCATGGAGTTTCAGGAGGTGCATTTCCTGGATGGGGCTTTGGTTTGTCTCCCTTGGGATGAAGGAGTGTGCTCTATGTGTAGGAGATGGGGCTTTTACTGATAGTTGGGACCAGAAGGGCTGACTGTGGCAAAGACTGCTAGCTGTCTATGAAAACCTATTCTCCACTTCTTCCACTGTGTGGAAAGAATAGCCAGGCATATGGCTGCCTGGCCCACACCACTCCCAGCTTCCTCTGCACTGTGAAGTAGCCATGTGACTAAATTCTTGCCAATGGCATGTGAGCAGAAGGGATGCCTGCCACTTCTTGGCCTGGCACACATATCTCTCACACTCCTTTCCAGTGGGCCGAAGCAGAAGCTTTTATGACCAAAAGACAGAAGCTATGTCGCAGATGGCCTGGCTGTCATGAACCCCACCGCTCCCACGCTGGACTGTTACATGAGAAAAAAATAAACTTCGTTTTAAAGCCACATTATCGTTGGGTTTCTTTACAGCAGCTGAACCTTTTACTCTACCTAATACATTCAGATACTTTGTTAACTGAAGCCCAAACATCTCATCTGATACCTCACACTATTCCCTGAAAAAATGAAAGTCACTCTGTCCATGAGCTACTTGAGAGCTACACTGATTCTTAGGTAATACTATTTAATAGAGCCCTAGCCTGGTGCAGCAAGTGATACTCACAAGTTCCAAGTGACTAGGTGCTTTCCCTCAGTATGTGGAAGAATGAAGGTCAGGGAATGGCTTCCCCATTGGCAGTGGCCAATATTTGATACATATAATTTTAAAAAAGGTTTATCAATACATATACATACATTTTCCCTAAAGATTTAGCTGTATTATATAGCTCCTGAATGAATGAATACTCACAGCACCCTGGGAGGTATAAAAAAGGCTGGGTAACGTCACTGATTTTATTTTATAGATGATAATGAGGTAATCACTCACAACATGCCTGATTCAGCACTTCTAAAGAATGTTTTTTAGTCCTTTGTCATATGCAATTATTTCACATGCCTTCCTATCTCTAAAGCAAACAAACAAACAAAGCTGTAAAGTAGTCTGACCATAAGCTAATTGAAAATGAGATCCTGTGCCTGGAAGACCCCAGGCCACTGCTGTGAAATAGCGTCACAGTAAGCCTTTTGGCCCACAGTCACAGTTCCAAGTGCCAAAGCAAACAGCAAGCCCTCGGATGCTGGCTCTGTGCTGGGCTGTGTCATCAACACCTCAGGCCTGTTCAGTGAAGAGAAACCATCAAAACATGAAGCGCCCCACGTAAATCCCCAGAACACAGACAGGCCCAGTAGATTGAAGAGATGGGCATCTGAGAAGCAAATTCAGGTTGGATCTCTTGTGGGTAAGACTGAGAAATGCAGGCCAATGCACATGACTGTCCAGCCCCAAACACTGAACTTGGATCTCCTCATCAAACAAACTGGTAGCTGCTCAGTGGATGGAGTATACGAGAGGTAATGGCCAAAATGGTCATTCTTCCACACTCCATGACAATGGGAACTCAGAACAGAGCAGGACCCGGGAGTACATGTCCTGGTCTAGACTCTCAGGTTTCAAATCAAGGCTCTGTCACTTAGTAGCTGGGTGGTGCTGTGCAAATTGCTTGATCTCTCTAAGCCTCAATGTTCTCATATATAAAATGGGGATCATAATAGCACCTACTTCCTAGGGCTGCAGTGAAGATTAAGGGAGTTAATACACGTAAGACTCTTTGATAAGCACATGGCAAGCACTCAATAATTGGAAGCTGTTATTATTATAAATGGCTGTCTTAATATCACTTATGCCCACCTTACTTGTGGCCCAGAAAAAGAAAGTAGAACTGAGGATTTAGTCCAGATTAAGGGTGACTGCTTAGGAATTCAGTGAGGAACCTGCAATAGAACGTAGGAAAGGCTTTCAATACTCTCTTGGTGAAGCAGGATATGATCTTGTAAAAAAATCCTTCAAACAGTCTCTTAGAATCTCTTTATGCTGATGCTTTCTTTGGAAGCACAAAAAACACAAAAGATGTACCAGACCAGAGAGGTTGCTTGTTGGAATTGAGACTGATGCAGAAGAGGTTGTGCACCATCTGGCATCATCCTCACAGCCAGAAGAATTAATCAGCAACTCAGAACCCAAACTCTCCTGAACACTCAGAATCACTACATCACCCAGATGAAAAACAGTGAAACCAGGGACTTGTAAAATGTAGCTAACTGTCTGATAATGGTTCTTCCAAAGCCAGCTGGGGCTCCACACACCTTGTGAAAGGTGACTTAATGCAGTTTCCCACTTCCACAAAACAACCTGGAACAGACCTTGGAAATGATCTACCTTTCCTGTCTTCCTCAAATCCTCCCTCATGTCCTACAGATGATGTCACTTCATGTTCATTTTAAGCACGTAGAAGGCTACAGGGTATGAATAAGAAGAGTGTGTCCTCAGAATTTTGAGCAAAATTAGGAAAATCATTACAATGATTAATTTTAGGTGTCAACTTGACTGGGATAACGGATGCCCAGATAGCTGGTAAAATATTATTTCTGGGGTCCGGCCCGGTGGCGCACTGGATAGTGCACCGCTTGGGAAGTGCGGCAGCGCTCCCGCCCGAGGGTTCGGATCCCACATACAGACTGGTTCCCACTCACTGGCTGAGCGAGACATGGGAGCAGCACCGAGGGTTGCAGTCCCGTTGCCGGTCCCGGTCCGGTATGGGGGCAACACTGAGGGTTGCGATCCGTTGCTGGACACGGAAAAAGACAAAAAAGACAAAATATATATATATATATATTATTTCTGGGTGTTGAGGCAGCAGACAGAGTAAAGAAGATCCACCCTCGCCAGTGTGGACAGGCATCATCCAATCCATTGAGGGCCCAGATAGAACAAAGAGGTGGAGGAAGGGTGAATTCTCTCTTTTCTTGAGCTGGGACATCCCTCTCCTCCTGCCCTTGGACATCAGAATTTCAGGTTCTCGGGCCCTGGGACTACAGACTTACACCAGTGGCCCTCTCAGGTTCTCAGGCCTTCAGACTCAGACTGAATCATACCACCAACTTTCCTGGGTCTCCAGCTTGCAGACGGCACATTGTGGGACTTCTGGGCTCCTAATCACATGAGTCAATAACCATAATAAATCTCGTGTATATATATATATATGCATGCTATTGGTTCTGTTTCTCTGGAAAATCCTAATACATTCACCACTAAAGGTGGCTATACAGTAAATCAATGAAATTAAGCATGTAGAGCAGTAACACATCCTAACAACGACTTCCAAGTGTGCTGCTAGGAGTGCTGGCATGCTTCCCAACTCTCCCTGAAGAGACTAGGAAATATTCTCAGAAAGTAGTGGCTGGCATGAAACTTGAACTCTAAACTGCTGTCTACACCAGCCCCGGCTACCATGCCGCTTGGTGGCTCTCCAAAGGTCCCAGTGTTGTTCACCAGACCCAGGGGCTTTTGCTTCCTTTACCACACCTAGGCCAACAGGCTCTTCCCCACTGTGGTTTGGCTGCCCAGTTCCCAGACAATGGGCACTGCTGTACCTTTCAGGACCGACCACCCATCTGTGCTACTTCTTCTTTCCAGCTATGGTACCTGCCTAATTCACCTCTACCATGAGATTTTGGGGGTTTTTTTTGTATTTTTTTGGCAGCTGGCTGGTATTGGGATCCAAACCCTTGACCTTGCTATCCCAAGTGAGAGCTAATCAGCTAGTCCCTAATTCACCTTTAAAGCAGCTCTAAAATACTTGGTAGAGTATGAAGAATGGATGGAGAGAATATTTTTCCTTTAGAAATAGCTCATACGTTATTAGAAAATCTGTTCTCTTTCTGTAGATGAGTAATTTATAGCATATCATTCAAACTCCCAAATCAGTTATATCCTCTCCACCCCCAATATCTTGAATTGTTCCTCGCCTGGGGTGAACTAAAGACAGATTCATTGGCCAAGGGAGTTGAGCCATTAAAATTCTCAGTGTGTCTGAATAGTGCTGTATGGGGAAAAAGTTGCTTCGATTCAGAGAAGTGTTAGTTTTCTGGAAAGAAACAACCTGACAGTAAAGAATAGCAATCCACCAAACTAGTCTTGCTTGATAGAAATATCCTCACTTCTGTTGCTCTAAATTTACATTCATCATGTCACCTTTTGGCCTACGATATGGCTTTTTGAATGCAGTTACTCAGCGGAAGAAATCTTCCTAAGCAAATGACTAATGTTGCTTTTCCCCCTTGTGAATATTTTCTGTTCTGGTTTAGGAGTCAGTCTTTATCGAGAGTTGGTCTGCAGGATTTGCACTCCTTCTAGTGAATGATGAAAGAAACCGGCGGAGACCTTGGACTTGGGAGGACTGAGAGGGTACGATCGATCACCTTGTTGAAACTAGCCCTGCTCCTTGCTGCCTTCTCACACATTGAGGGCAGGGACCAAGTCTTAGGCATTTTTGTTTCCTTCATATCACCTGGACTTGTGGACTGTACACACATAGAATTAAAAATTGGAAAGTAGAAAGTGAAAATCCCTGGTAAGTCCCTATACAGTGAACTATTAATGACTCAACATATATTCTCCCAGGCTTTTTCCCCCATGTGGGTAAGTGGGAAATTTTTTACTTAACCATGTAATGTGAACTCCTTTATATGTCAGTACCCACAGATGTCCTCTTGATCTTGCTCCCCAAACCTGCTGCCTGCAGTCTCCCCTTCTCCATTAATGGCAGCTCCATCCTTCCTCTTTCTAGGGCCAAAAATCTTAGGGTCATCTTAGACACCTCAATTTCTCACACACCCCACATTCAATGTGCCAGGAAATCCTGAGCCAAAATAGATTCCAACTACTCACAACAGCAGCCAGGGAGATACTTTTAAAACACACATCAGATCATGCCATTCTTTAGCTCAATACCCTGCTGAGCCCCTACCTCAGAGCACCCACCTGCTCCTCTCTGACTTTGCCCACTACTCTCCCCTGGCTCTGTCTACCAGGGCCTCTTCATATTTCTTGAACATATCAGACACCTCCCTGTACAGGCCATACATGTGCTGTACTGTCCCCCTGCAGTGCTCTTCCCACAAGAAAGGCACATGGCTGCTCCCTCACTCCCAAGAATCTCAGCCAAAATAGTACCTGCTTGCTTGGGGAGGCCTTCCCTGAACATCCCATTTAAAATCACCTCGCCCCTCACCCCCAGAATTCCCTGTACTATCTGCTGCATTTTTCTCTGTAGCACCTAGTATTATATTTTACCTATATGTTTTATTCATGGACTTTCTTCTTTCACTAAATATAAGCTCCACGAGGGTAAGATTTTTATCTTCTGTTCCCTGCTTTATCCCCAGTGTCTAGAACAAGGCCTCGCCATAGTAGGGTGCTCAATAAATACCTGGTAAAGAATGAATGAAAGGCACCATGCTATAAAATGGGAAATAGAAGATTTAAAAATCTTCTATTTTTAACAATTACAAAAGCAGAAGCCTTGGCTCAAGGGAACATAAATGTGAACATAAATAACCACAATGTAAGGAATAACCTGATACTTGTCCTATGTACATTGAAGACACAGGTCTATGTCTACAAAACAAAGAGAGTGATTAGTCCTGACCATGGGGATTGGGACAGAGTCCGAGGAGAGGATGGCATCTGAGCTGGGCCTTGGATGATGAACATGATTGCTAGATGCTGAAAGGGAAAGGAAGGCTGTCAGCGAGAGTAACTATGTACAAAGGAAATGCACAGTGTTTGTGGAGAAGAGTAGGGGCAGCAGATGGGCTGAGGCACGGGGCATGTGGGGAGCAGATGACACACCCAGGAAGGGGACTGAAGGGGGCGACGTTCTTGCGTAATGGGGGAGCGCTGAAGATTCCTTTATTAGTGATAAGGTGGAGATGATGCTTTGGAGGATTACATTTACTGTTTGTTTACAATATTCTCCAAAACCACAAAGTCATGGGAGGCACAGACACAGGTCAGGAGGCCACAGAAAGGACCACCATCCCCACACCCTAATCACAGTTCTCTGCCTGGGAGTTCTCTGGTTTGGAATGGGGAGCTCAGCAGGGTGTGGCCCATCCTTGTTATCTCACCAAACCCATGACCGACCAAAGGGAAACCATGTGGAGAGGCCAAAACATTGATTATTGTTGAAATGGCTTTTGACAAGACGGTAGTAGGCTCCAATAAAACATCACAGAACAGATTCTGGAAATCAGTTAGGGTCAGTAGCACTGGCAATTTTATTTGTTTACTCCTGCTGAGTTAGTTAAATGACAGATTTACAAAGGTAAAGAGATGCTTCTAGGCTTATTTGGGGCTACAGAGGAAGTTTGGCATTTCAATGCATGAAATGAAAATGATGCCCTGAGAGGCAAACTGTATGATCCTTAAGTTCTATGTAATGACAAAAGAATAAAAGGAAAGAAAGATGCTACAGAGAAAATTATTCAGTGATACTTGTTAAAGCACAGTAAAAAAAAAAGCACATGACTTTACTCATGCAGGACCACTGAGATAGGTACAGGAACCACTGCAATGGGATTTGCAGTTGGGGAGAGACATTGGGCTCAACTCCAAACACAGCACGGGCAAGTGGGAATCTATAGCCAAGGAGCTAGATGGGAGTCAATGGATGGAAAATTGCTAAGAGGAAACATCAGGGGTAAGGGGGATTCTGGATCAACAGACCTAACAGGATTTTCACTAAAGACAGGCCAGGGTGATTGGACATCACCTGGAAGATGGCAGAGGATGAGGAACCTGATCAGATGTTGAGGATGAGCAGATATCGAAGGTGGGGGGTTCTTTGCTAAAACTGGATTTTACAAGGAATTGACAGATGGGCCTGCGAGACAGTTCAGAAGCCCTGATTAAATTTCAGTCAAGCAAAGAATCTTTGTCAGAGGGTAGGGTCAAAACAACCTACTTTATTAAAACACAACAACTAAAAACATGACCATAATTCAAAATCAGGTTGTAGAGTCTAAGATTATCTCAGAAATATTATTTTATACTTTGATTTTCTTTTCTTTTTTTTCTTTTGCAGCAAAAAATTCTAGCTTTTTCTTTCTTCAAAGACATTCATTGTACATTTAGGTAGACACTACACATTTCCTTTTTTTTTTTTTTTTCCTTTTTTGTCTTTTTTCGTGACCGGTAACGGGATCCAGCAACGGGATCACAACCCTCGGTGTCGCGCCCACACCGCGCTCAACCAGTGAGCGGACCAGTCTCTATATGGGATCCAAACCCTCGGCAGGAGCGCCGCCGCGCTCCCAAGCACCGCACTCTACCGAGTGCGCCACCGGGCCAGCCCGACACTACACATTTCTAAAAAGAGAGACCTATGCATTTCGTTCACTAGCTGTAAATGACTAGCCCATTTCTTTAAAATTGCAAACAAATTACTTACAGCTTTCTTTAGTTTCTTCAGAAAAACACCTAAGTAATTATCTTTATTATACTTTCCTTCTTATTTATATAGCCACCACAAAAGGAGATTATAGCGTGGAAGGTACAATTATGAAGAAGGCTAGGACTCTGCCCTCAAGGCATCCAGAGGAGGAGACAGATACAATTAAATAATTATAAATGAAAATGTAACAACTTTCATAATGCAAACAAGCTCTCCAAAGCCCAAAACAAGGCATGCATAGTTCCACCTAAGGAAGCTGGGAAGAGAAGAATACAGGAGGGGACATTTAGGATGGTCTGGAAGGAATTCATCAGGCAGATAAAGCTAAAAGGGCATTCTGGGTAAAGGGACAGCTGGAACAAAGCCACAGAAACAGTTTGATTACGAACCAGATGAGGAGGATTACCCTTCAGCTGTTGTACTGGGGAAGCAGGGAGCTATTACAGTGTCCCTGGAGAGAGACACAGGTATCCTGAACCAAAGCATTAGCAGTTGGGAATTGTGAAATGGATGAATTCAAGAAATATTTTGGAAGTGGGAGGTAAAGTAGAAAGAATGCTTGAGGGATTTCTTTCTTGAAAACCCAGCTAAGAAAGGGGCCTACAGTACACCACTTTCAGTGAATAGAATTCTTTTAATTTATTCTGCCAAGGGAACTTGTGTGTTTGGAGTAAAGTCAGTTTGGGCTTGGTAAAGGAGGAAAACAGTTACTGCACTAACAGGAACTGTAGATTCTGTTTAAAAAGAGAGGCATGCAAATGAAAGTGCATTCTAGGGATCCAATCAATACTGAAATCGAGTAATAAAACCAGAAGGGACCGTATTGTTTCTAAAGGCTAGTTCAGTGATTTTTCTCCACTTCGAGTGGCCACAAACCACAAATCTAATTAAAGATGGGAGGGGGTAGGGATAAGACTGAAGATTTACAGGAGATAAAGATTAATGAAAACTCAATCAGGATAAAGAAAGTGGTTAGAGTAGCTCTTTAATTAAAGGATAACATTCCATTATTTGTTTTTTTACTAGTTAACAAAGATGAAGAGCTATCCAGTTCTTTCTCTCAGGCAGAAAAATGCTTAACAGCTTCTGATTATGGTTATAAAATGGCACCCATTGCTGTGGAAGAACATTGGTCTGTTTTTCCAGGGCTTCACAAAACAAGTCCCTAAACTCTGCTACAGGGGGCCATGCGATCATCCCTCCCTGCAAGGCCACCCACCTCGTGAGGGGGCAGCGTGGCTGCGGCTCCAGCCATTGCTCCTTGGACTCTAAGACCATCCTTGCTCAAGGCCTGGTAAAGCGGGTGCTGGAGAAAAGCTGGGAAAGAGAACTTTTACAGGAAAGTGCAGGAATACATCTTGGGGTTGGGACTGAGGAAAAGAGTGCAACTCTATCTAAATTTAAAGGAAGCATAAAAATAAGTACAGCAAACTTCTGACAATCAATGCTAGATCCTATCTGCTAAATTGAACTGCTACTTAGAGTGGTCAGTAGCCTTTGGAGTCAACCTGCCTGGAAAGTATTTCCCAGGGAAATAATAATAACAACAATGGTGATGATGAAATATTGGTAGCAGTTCTGCCAAGTACATTACATTCTCTTATTAACTCCTCACATCAACTCTATGAGGTAGAGATTATTCTTATTGCCAATTTACAAATGAGACTGCAAAGGCCTACAGAGATTTAATATCTTGCGCAGGGCAGCACTGCTAGTAAGTGGTTGAGTCCAAGCTCCTGGACTATTACACTACTTCCTACTAATGTTATTATCCTTTATTACTCTTGCAAGTTAAAAAACCTCTCCATTAACTATAATGCTTAGACGGTGTTCTAATTAACTAAATTTAAATGGCTTTGCTTTCAATCCTTACTGATAACCTTTCTAAAATCTACCCTTCCTCAGTAAAGACAATATGCTAAGTTAATTATGCCCTTCGCTGGTGACTGAGGGTCTTCTGTTGAGAATCAGGATTTCGTCTCCCCTGGGATGTCTTCCCCCTGTAATTCTTATTCATCTTTCTAGAACCAATTCCACCATCAGCCAATTTAGGAAAGGTTTTCCTCATCACCCAGACCACACCATTGTTTTTTTTGTTTCTTTGTTTGCAAAAAGTTGCCCATATCATATTTTTTTTTTTTGAGTAAACTTCCGCTATTTCAGAATCAGATACGTGGATATTGTGGCGGCTTCATAATGTGTCAGCTTGGGTACCTGAACCTGACGTTTCCCGGAATTTCCTTATCTGTGGGTTTCTGGTGAGAGTAGGTCACAAGAGACAATTTCATATGAGATTTGGAGGCAAAAGTGAAGCAGGAGCCATTTTTTAAAAATAAATGTTTATTATGGAATAATTTTTGATGCACAGAAACATTTTGTTTTTATACTTGGAAGGGTGGGGCAGGTGCTTGCGTCATTCACAGGCATCTTGTTTATCTGCTGCTCCCTCCTGCCCCTGGACCCTCCTTCAGCTTCTCTGACTGCTGGGTCAGGAGTGTGTTTAGCTCCATAACAAAAGGCCCCCTCTTTCTGCAGGACACCCGCATCATCAAGGTTGGAGACAGTGAGGACTGACCAGTCCCACTATCCTCATGGGTCCCAGTTCATGCTCACGAGTTGCAGCATGTGCTTATGGGATCCAGTTTTCCGTTGCTCTCTGCCTGTGCCTCCTCTACATCCATCCTTCCCTTCCCAACTGTCTGCCCAGTGGACTGCAGGCCCCAGGATCAGAAGCAAAGACAATGCTTTACACGGACAGTTTAAACAGCTCTACAACTGCGAAAGTGCAGCCTGTAACCAATCATATGTGTGTGTGTTTGTGTGTAAACATATATGCATGAATATATACACACACACATATATATATCTCCATCTTTGGTTCTGTTTCTCTCTTTGAACCCTGTCTGACACAGATAGATATGAAGGGGTTGAAAGCTTGAATCCAGTAAAAATATTACCTTTGGATGGTCAGGTCTCATTCTGATAATTTATTCATATCCAAAAGCCAGGTTCAAGGAAAGAAGGAAGGAATAAAAAGAAAGGGTAAGGAGGGACTGAAAAGAGGTCATGGGAACTGAAAAAATAAAAGTAATTTGTGATAATGTAATATATGTCTACTTTGTGCACAGCACCATGCCTGGTGCTAGAACACAACGAGCAATAGCAACCTTAGAGCTCATCATCTGTGGGGGAGGAGGACTCGTAAAGAGCTAACCAAGTAGAATAAATGGTGTATAACTGGCACGGAGAAGCTACTGTGGGAACATGGAGGAGGAAGCCACTGGTTTCCCTGAGAGGACCAGGGAGGGCTGTGCAGATGAGGTATCACTGATGTCAGGCCATGAAGAATGAGTGGGCAATTCACTAGAACAGGGATTCTCAGACTTTAGCAGGCACCAGAATCACCCACGAGGGCTAGTAAAACACAGATTATTGGGCCCCCATGCCCGAGGCTCTGATTCAGTAGGTCTGGGGTGGGGCCTGAGAGTCTGCATTTATAACAAGTGCCCAGGTGATGCTGATGCTACAGGCCTGGGGACCACACTTGGAAAACTGCAGTTGTAGCAAGGAAAGGTGGGGATGGGGGTTGGCAAGCATTCCAAACGCAGAGAGGCATAAAAATTCAGGTACAAGGTTTCTCCCTTCCCACGGCCCTCTATAGTTCTCCTCTCTCTCTTACTCTACTTACTTTCCTTCACCCTCTTTACCCACCACCTTGGATGAATGCAGTTTTAGGGAGACAGTCAGGTCTGGAGTTGAGGCAGGTGGCCAGGCTGGGCGTCTCAGCAGAGCAGGGAGGCGGGAGCATGAAAGCAGAGAGAGGCAGCACGTCGGGAGGTGTGCAGAGGAGCGGTGAGCCAGAGAGAGCAGAGCGGAGCTGAGCAGAGCCAGAGGACTGGGACCGCCGGGCGCGAGGACAAAGGGCACACTGCAGAGGAAAGCGGGCAGGAGGAAGCACAGAGACAGAAGAAGAGCAGGGAAGGCTTTCCAGAAGGAAGCAGTGGCCAACTTCTCAAATGCCACAGGAGGTCGAGGTGAGGACTGAAGGCAGGCCAAGGGACTGCCAGTAAGTTTGGCCGGTTCTCAGAGCAGTTGTTTCAGTGCGATTGTGGAGACAGGTTTCACTGCAACGAGGTAAAGTGAAAGGGAGGAGGCAGTAGATAAAGTGAACGTGGACGACTTTCGAGAGAAGCTTGGCTGTGAAAGAAAGGACAGATACGCTGTCATAAGTAAAGGGAGACCTAGATAACGGTCAAGAGAGAAGTTTGTTTTTCAAAAAATAGAGATTTGAGCATATTTTATGGCGAATGGGAAAGAAGTAAGAAGTTGATCCTGCAGGAGAAGAATATAGCGAAAGGATGATCAGCCACGGGAGGGAGGAGTTGACAGACAGTAGAGTGAAAAGCTCGGTTAGCTCATGCCTGATAATCTCCATTTCCTCTGTGAAGGTAAAAGGCAAAGATGCCTCATGAGAAAGGGAGAGAAGGAAAGAGGGAGAGGGAGGAAAGGGGTGGGAGAGAAGGCAGTGGGGGGACATAGGGCCCTGCAGAGAGCTATGAGCTCAGAGTAATCACTTGGAGAAGGTGAGCAGACACATAAAAATCATCCCGTTCCATGCTGAGGACTTAAATTTGGCTGGAGATCCTGAATTTCCCTCCATTAATCTATGGATCCAAGGCAGGACAGATGTGGCGGAACGAAAGGAAGCAGAGTTGGAGACTTAGTAAGGAATAAGGCTCTATTAACTAAGACAGGTGCAGCAAGAGGGAGAACAAGATGCCCGAGGAGAAAACAAGCTTGAAGGTCAGGATGAGTCGCATTTAGATGCCTTTGAGACATTTGGGGGAGAAGTACACAGAAATATAACTGGATGCTCAGAAGAGACGTGAAGTTAAAGACAGAGGTTTGGGTTTGCTTTGGAGGTGCTGATTCAAGCCAAGGTAGACGTTGCAATATGCAGGATGAGAAGAAAATATGGAGCCAGGAACACTCACATTTAGGGTGCAAGGGACGAAGGGCAGCTGAAAAAGTAGTCATGGAGGTAGAGGAAAAGGAGGAAAGAATATTGTCATGAAAGCTAAGGAAAGAAACTTGCAAGACAAAGAGGTGGTCAACACATCAAATGTCCTGAGAGCTCAAACAAGAGCAGAACTAAGAGGAGTCCATTGGATTTGACAATTCAGAGGTCACTGGTGACACTTGGGTGAACAGTGTTAGTAATAGAGCACTGGGTCAGAAGCAGATTACAACTGGGCTGGGAAAGGAATGGGAGAGCTTTGGCCATAAACAAACGGATGGGGCAATAGTTCAAAGACAAATCAGGATCAAAGAAAGATATTTTTTTTGAGGGAGCTACAGTGATACTGAGCACATTAGTTTGTACAGGCTGATGATAAGAAGCCAGTGGAAAACCGAAAAAAAGGTGTGAATAAGGAAATGAGATAACATGTTTGCTTATCAAATTAGCAAACTTTATAAAAAATTTATTTATTTATTTAATTGACACATTGTACTTGTATATGCTTATGGGATACAATCTGATGTTTTGATACATATATATGTTGTATTATGATCAGGTCAGGGTAGTTAATGGATCTATTATCTTATGTATTTATCATCTCTTTATGGCAAAAACATTCAAAAGCCTCTCTATTATGTAATATACAAAACTAAACTGTTATCAAGTTAGCAAACTTTTAATAAAAATGACATTGCTGGTGGGAATGCATATTGGTATGCAAATCTTTCTGGATCTGTCAAATATGTAAGAAGATACAGCCCAGGATATATTCAGGGATAAATTGGTGGTCTCAGATATTTTCATTGTAAGGAAAGGGAGGGAGGGAGGGAGGGAGGGAGGGAGGAAGGAAGGAAGGAAGGAAAGAATTAGCATTCTCTTCATGAATTTATGGGGGGAAAACACAAAAGAAAACTATGAAGGTGGCAATAATAAAGTAGAAGTAACAATCAATGAATAATCATAATAATAAAAAAAGAGTAACATTATCATAAAGAAATCCAAGAACTGGGTTTTGTTTGTTTGTTTGTTTGCTTTTGCAGCTGGCCAGTACAGGGATCTGAACCCAAGCCCTTGGTGTTACCAGCACCACGCTCTCCCAAGTGAGCCAACCAGCCAGCTTGAGCTGGTTCTTAAACCACTACCTCAACCACAGAAAATTGACATATCAAATGTCTTAAAAAGAAAAATACGCAAAATAGTGTTAGAAAGTATCTATAATTCCTATTTACCCTGATTGGGGGTGTGTATATGCATATTATTATAGTGTAGGTATATATATAGTGGTTATATTTGTATATCCGTACATCTATAACTATATATAACTGTAAGTTATAGGTAATTAATAACAATGCAAAATAACTCATGTCTATAAACATGAAGATTCTGTTCTGTCAGGGAGAAGTTCAGGTGATTCCCCCTTCTCCCACCCTCCCATGAAATAACCACTTTTGCTTCCTTCTTCACATTCATTTCAATGCTGTTTATCTATAATCCAATATTGCTTATTTATAAATGTGTCCATTTTTCGAATTCTCTTTTGAGCTGGTTATAACATCTGCTGGGTTCCCTCACTAATTAATGAGTACAATAAAGTCTTTAACACATGCTCCTTTTTATATCTGCATGACAGCCAGAAATTTATCTTTTTCTGAAAATTATCCTTTAACAGCTGCAAACTTTTATGGAAAAGCTAATTTTAATGATAAATGAATTATGCTAGAATATGGAAAAATATGGGAAGCAACCCAAACTCTTTTGAAGATAGACTATTTCTGATGCCAAAAACTAAGTATCTCCAAAAAAAGAAAATGATAGACCAATTTTATTTCTGAATAAAAATAAAAGATATCAACTCTCACAGTTTTGAACTGTGCAGTTTTACAGTTCTTTACCAATTTTTTTTTTTTACATATCCACAGTTTATGACTTTAAACAAACAGAAAAATATATTAGTTATTACTGTCCTTAGACATTAGGGGTAGGTCTATTTACTGGTGCTTCAGAAAGATCTCTTTTGGTTCCATTTTCTCAGTATATGGATTTATCATTAGGCAGCCTCCCCGAAACATGCCAGTAAGTACTTTGATAATTTTATTAAATGACCATAGTTTAAGGAATATTTAGCCAAATTTGTAAAGACAAGGAAGACTTCAAGTCCAAAACACATTTAGTCTCTGAATAAATTATAGAGCCACATAAATGTTATATGACCAATTAAAGAATGTAAATCAGGAAAAAAGTTACCTATCAGAACAGGTTTTTTTTTTATTATTTATTTATTTATTTATTTTTTAGAACAGGTTTTAATACCAACAAATCTGGTTTGTTCTAGAAGAGGTTACCACCTAGAACTTTCATGTTGCTGAATCTGTCCACATACTCAAAACCAAAGTTGGTGCCTTATCCCTAATCCCTTTTGAAATCTTGGTTTTGACAGCTATAGTTTTGCCAGGCAAGCTATTTTTTAGTAGCAAAACTCACACAGTTGTCAAGACATTGCTATTCTAGGGAATAAAATTTAGAATATATGAAAAGAATAAGCTACCATAACTAAGTATTAGTTATTTCAGAGGGGTGAGGATGGGTTAGAAATTTTACCAATAAATGCATTTTTTAAAAAAAGGAAAATATCACTTGTATGTTAAAAAGGCATTGAGTAAGATTCTATACACATTCCATATATAAAAATGTGTGTGTGCATATATATATGCGTACACGCTCCCCAAGTCATTCCAATATATGTGTATACATATATGTGCACACAAACACATTTTTTAGAAGTAGTTTTAAGATGACTGGGAATAGGAAGCTATTTCCTTGACAATCTAAAATCAATAGCCAGCACCTTTCTTAACTGTGAAAACATAAAAGAAGCATTCCCTTTAAAATCAGGAAAGAATTAAGGACAGATTCTATCACTGTTTATTTAGCAATGTTCTGGAAGCTTTGGACAATGCAGTGACATATAAACTAGAAATAATAGGTAAAACGTGTAAAGGAGGATGCAAAAATCATTTATTCCCAAGTGTGATAGGCTTGTTTACCAACCACACCCTCATCTCATACCTGCAAAAGGTTTAACTAAAAAACTATTTGGTTTAACAAGAGATCTGGGCAAAGTGGCTGGATACAAAACAAGCATCTAAAAATCAATAGGTTTCCTGTGTAATACCAATAACAATTACAAGATATAACAGAAAAATAATGCATTCACAAAGTGCAAGATGTAACATACAGAGGGAAAACTTTGCTAAAAGGTAAAAAAAGACCCAAATAAATGGGGAGACAGTAAAAAAGTTGTCAATTCTGTGCAAATTACTTCACAGCAGTATATCTCTGTATTAGTATGTCTTGTTGCTTATAACAGAATACCTGAAACTGGGTGTAGGGTAAACTGAAATAAAAATGGTCAGGATCCCTCAGATATTTGGAATCTTGCTGAGCATTTAATGTAAATATGCGCACGTGCGCCCAGGTGTTCCTTGGTTATTGTTTGATGTAATTGCGCATGTGCAGCCAGGTGTTCCTTGGTTATCTGACTGGCAAAGTATAAAGGACACGCGGCTCTGATCCACAGTGCCCTCGGGAACCCGGGAGGCTGCTAGGGCGGCTGTTGCTAGCTACCTGAGCTTGCATCTGAATAAAGCCTATTAATTTTTACCCATGGCTCCCAGGATCTTATTCCTATTACCTAGCTTGTGGACCTGCAAGTGAAGGGTTTGTGACCCAGTCTGCACAATGGGTTTAAAGGGTCTGAGCCCTAGCCTGATACTGGGTAATTTATAAAGAAATGAAATCTATTTCTTACAGTTTCAGAGGTTGGGAAGTCTACAGTCTGGGGGTGCATCAGGTGAGGGCCTTGGTGGTGGTGGTGACTCTCCACAGCAATGCAGGGTAGCACATGATGAGAGAAACAGGTTGAGCAAGAGAGAACTAACCTTCTCACTTGCTGACCGTTTAAAGTCATCAGAACCATGCCCATTACTCCATGAATGAATCAATCCATTCACGAGAGCATAGTCCTCACAATCTAATCACTCTTAAAGGTCCCACATTTCAAATACCATAATCTGATTTCCCACCCTCTTAGCAGTGTTACAATGGAGGTTAACTTTCCAATACATGAACTTCTGAGGGACACATTTAACCCATAGCAATCTCTGAATGGGGTCCAGAGATTATTACCTCAAAATCACCTCAGATGCTTATTAGAATGCAGTTTCTTGGGCTTCAGCCCAGCTTACAGAATCAGAAGGGAGGGTAAGTTTTCAAGAAACTTGTTTTCTTAACACGGTCCCCAAGTCATTCTAATACACATTAAATTTTAGCAACCACAGCTTTATATGGGTTTCATAAAATTCCACTAAGATTCCAACTTCATCCAGAATGACAGCCTTGAAGGGGGCTGCCCTAACTTATGTTAAAGTACATCATACACTTAAACATGAAGTATATATGTATAAAGTATATCATAAACTTCAGTAACAAAAATAATGTGGTCTTGTACAAAAATCAACAAATCAACAAAACAAATAGCCTAGAGACAAACTCCTACATTAAGTTACAGAAGTAAAATTGTTTTTTTTTTTTTTTGTCTTTTTTTTTTTTTCCGTGTCCGGCAACGGATCGCAACCCTCAGTGTTGCCCCCGTACCGGACCGGGGACCGGCGACAGGATCGCAAGCCTCGGCGTTGCTCCCGCGCCTCGCTCAGCCGGTGAGGGGGAGCCGGTCTGTACGTGGGATCCGAACCCTCGGACGGGAGCGCTGCCGCGCTTCCCGAGCGGCGCACTATCCAGTGCGCCACCGGGCCGGCCCGAAGTAAAATTGTTTTTTTTTTTTTTCTTTTTTTTTTTTTCCGTGTCCGGCAACGGATCGCAACCCTCAGTGTTGCCCCCGTACCGGACCGGGGACCGGCGACAGGATCGCAAGCCTCGGCGTTGCTCCCGCGCCTCGCTCAGCCGGTGAGGGGGAGCCGGTCTGTACGTGGGATCCGAACCCTCGGACGGGAGCGCTGCCGCGCTTCCCAAGCGGCGCACTATCCAGTGCGCCACCGGGCCGGCCCGAAGTAAAATTGTTTCTATGTCAATTATTGCCTACCAGAAGACTGCTGCATCTTTTCCACCCAGTTTGCAGGGCTCGTTTGGAATGGTCTGCTGCTGCAGGCCATAGAAGCACTTTTGGTGGGGAGGTACACCGCAGAGGTACAGCGATACCAGAACAGGGAGAGGCCATGCAATTCCAAGTCAGGAGATGTGATCCGTATGTAAAAAGATATAATAAAACATCTAATAAGGCCTCCAGGTAAAAAAAAAAAAAAGGAACACCCAAGGAAACGTAGGCACTGACCTGGGATTGCAGTGTTTCTTACATGGCAACTCTATCTAGTAGGTTCTAGAGTGAGAGGCAGTAGCGGTTTATATATTTAACAATATTCAATATGGGGAAGGTCTGTTAGTCTAAGGTAAACTTTAAAATAGGGGTTCTCAACAGAGGCATTATTGACATTTTAAGCTGAATAATTTCCTGTATGGGGGCTGACCTGTGCATTGTTAGACATGAACACCATCCCGCCTCTACCCATCTGATGCTCCTACCACCCCCATCCCTGTTGTGACAGTCCAAAATATCTCCTGACACTGTCAAATGTCCCTGGTGAGGCAAAAATCACTTCTCATTGAAAACAACTGCTTTAAAGGAATCAATGAAGAATACAGGAATTATTTAATAATGTGCTGGGAAATCAATTTTAAAATGGGGGAAAAAACCCATCTATTTAGGTCCTCATCTCATACCATGTACATAAATAAATTCTAGGTGAAATAAAATGTAAAACTTGAAACTATTACATGGCTAGGAAGTTTAGGTAAATATTTAGCTAATATCTGCATAGGGAAGCATCTTCTTTTTTTTTTTTTTTTCCTTTTTTTTGTCTTTTTTCGTGTCCGGCAACGGATCACAACCCTCAGTGTCGCGCCCGCACCTCGCCCAGCCAGTGAGCGGGAACCGGTCTGTATGTGGGATCCGAACCCTCGGCAGGAGTGCTGCCGCGCTCCCAAGCGGCACACTGCAGCAGTGCACCACCGGGCCGGCCCGGAAGCATCTTCTGAAGTTAAAAAACACAGGAAGAAGTAACAAAGGAAATATTGATAGTTCTGACCACCTAAGGGTAAATTTCTGTAAAATTAATGACCAACTGGGAAATATAAGCAATATGGCAAAGGTCTAATATTCTTCATATATAATGGCAGTATCAATAAGAAAAAGACTAATCATCAAAAGAGTAATGGGAAAAATATATGAACAAATATTTTACAATATTCGGGAGGCCAGAAGTCTGAAGAAAAAAAAAGATTTTACAATAGAATAAATACAAACGTCCATAGTATGTACACAAAAATTTTGTTCAACTTCACCAACAATTAAAAAAAAAATTTAAATAATGAGTTTCCATCTTTACTTTATCCAAGAAGCAAAGATCTTTTTAAAATGTTAATATTTAATGCAGGTGAGGATGTAGACAAATGAGTATTCTCTATACCAATGATGATGAAGGAGTCTGGCCATCTTACACACTTTGGAAAACAATGTGGGTAATCGGTATCGGGAGGCTTAGAATGCTCCTATCCTTTGACTTGGTGTTTCCATTCACACAAATTTATAGCAAGTGTGGTGGGTTGAATTGTGTCCCCCCCCAAAGATATGTCCAAGTCCTAACCTACATTATCTGTGAACGTGACCTTATTTGGAAATAGGGCCTTTGTAGATGCAACTAGTTTAGGATCTTGAGAAGAAGTCATCATGGATTTAGGGTGTCCTTATAGAAAGGACACAGAGAGACACAATACAGAAGAAGGCCATGTGAAGACAGAGGCAGAGATTTGAGTTAAGCCAGGGAAGGCTGGGAGCCATCAGGAGCTGGAAAAGGCAAGAAAAGATTCTCCCCCTAGAACCTTCAAAGGGAGCACGACCCTGCCAACCAGTGGGTTTTGGATTTCTGGCCTCCAGAACTGTGAGGGAATACGTTTCTGCTGTTTTAGGCCACCACGTTTGTGGTAACTGTTGTGGCAGCCCTTGGAAACTAATACACGAATGAAATGATCAGAGATATAAACAAAGGTTTATGTATAAAGATGTTCATCTCTGCATTATTTATAACAGCAAAAAATTAGAAAAAACTTGAAGCAATGAAAAACTTGAAGCAGAGAAAGGGTTAAGTTATAATGTACCTGTAATATATTATACAACCATTAAAATATGTTTTGAAAAACTTCTGATGCCATAGGAAAATGCTTACAGTATGTATGCAGAAAATTCAGGATACAAAAGTCTATGTACAATGTGATCCCAAGATGTAACTATATATAATACTCATATATTTATTGTCGTGGTGAATACCATGGGTAAAAAAAAAAATCCCAAATAGAAAATAGCACATAAAGTCAACAATATACTAAGAGAAAAATAAACCATGACCTAGGGAGTTTATTCCAGGAAATGTATAGTTATTATCAACATAATACAAAACATTAATGAGTCAAAGACAGGCCTCAGGCCAACTCAAAGGTTGTAGAAAAGACATTTGGTAAAATTCAATGCTCATCCCTCAGAAAATATCTCAGAAAAGTAGAATAGAAGGATTCTATAATGAGTACAGTCCTGCATCACTTAGTGACAGGGATATATTCTGAGAAATGCATTGTTAGTGAAATGCATTGTTAGGTGATTTTGTTGTTGTGCGAACGTCTTAGAGAGTACTTACACAAACCTAGAAGGTATAGCCTACTATACACCTAGACTATATGGTGTAGTCTATGGCTCCTAGGATAAAATCCTGCACAGCATGTTACTGTACTGAATACTGTAGGCAACTGTAACACAATGGTAAGTATTTGTGTATCTATATATAGGAGAAGTTATAGTGAAAATAGGTATTACGATCTTACAGAATCACTGTCCTATATGTGGTCCGCTGCTGGCCAAAATGTCATTATGAGGCACATGACTGTATGTCTCAAACCATCAGCCAATATCATTCTTTGCTATGAAAGGAGAGCTTTCATACTAAACAAAACTAGAATGAGTGAATACTATTACCATGATTATTCATAGAGTTCTGGCAGTTTTTACCAATTCAATAAGACAAGAGAGAGAACTAGGGATTTAGTTATAAAAAGTACAGAAACAGAATTATTATCTGCAATAATAAGACTAGAGAATTGATTAAAATATGATTGGAATTAGTGAGTACTCATATAAACAGTAAGATAAAAGATGAAAATCCAAATAGCTTTTAATTATACAGAAAAGAATGAAAACATAACAGATTTACAATAGCAACAAAACCCATAAAATATCTACGACTATCTGTAATAAGAAATGTCCATGAACGAGTGCCACAAAACTCTAAAAGACACAAACACTTGAATAAATATTCCTGGAGGATAAATTAGATTATTATGAAGAAAGCCACTCTCACCAAACTGATTTAGAGATATCAGAGAATTCAATAAAAAAAAACTCAAGGGGATTAATCTGGAATTTGATAGTATTTCTAACATTCATCTGGAATAACTAAGTGTTGAGACACACGCCTACATAGAAAATTTGTGTCTAAGGCTCTTTTTAAAATCTGCTTAATAATGTTGAAGAAAGTTTGCTTTATTTGGAGATTCTCAAAATGTCATTCAATGTCTCCACCTGTTCTCTTAATTAGCATTTCATCACTTGAGAAGTTTCAAAACTCCAAGGGTGTTTTCTTAAAAAGGTTTTTTCCCCCCTGAGGATTTTTTGCACTTTATTTCCTTTTATCCTGGCTACTTTCCTTTAGTGAAATGTGAACCTCTGCAGAGTTTTGTGGTTATTTAAAAGAAGTACCCATTGAAACCTTATTTACATATTAAACTATATATTTTATATTGACATAAAGACAGGTTGTTATGTTTTTTGTATATGTGTCTGTGTGTTTTGTTTGTTTGTTTTGTTTTGTTTTGGTGGCTAGCCAGTATGCAGATCTGATGTTGTGTGCTATTTTTAAATTGAAAAATAAAAATTGTATATATTTACAATGTACAACATGTTTTGATATTTATATACACTGTGGAATGGCTAAATCAAGCTAACTAACATATGCATTACCTCACATACTTACTCATTTTTGTGGTGAGAACATTTAAAATCTACTCACTTACTATTTTTTAAGTGTACAATACACTGCTATTAACTCTAATCTCCAAGATGTACAGTAGATCTCTTGAACTTATCCCTCCAAGACAGGTTGATTTGAATCCCAGCCCTGCCTCTTTACTAGCTGTCTGAGTTTAGACAATTTATTAATCACCGTCACTGTCCATTCCAATTTATTTATTTTTGAAAAGTAGATTCAGGTACCTATGTCAAATATTTGTTATGAAGATGCAGTCAGGTAATTATTACCTAGCACAGTGTTCAGTGCATACTAGAAGTTTAGTGAGTATGATTTGTTGTAAGTTATATACTCACTGAGCTTCTATTTCTTTTCTTGTATTTCCCGAAAGTTTGCACGTCTATTTAACACTTACTTGATTCAATCTGTATTATGGTTAGATCGTAGCCGGCTGTTCACACATGTGTCTGCTATGCCAGGCTGTAATTTCCTAGAGAGGAGGCCATGTTTCATTCACCCACACATCCACACAGCTCCTAGTACAACACTCTTCTCATTCCAGATGCTGGTCGATGTGAAAGGAAGGAAGAAAAAGAAGGAAAGAGGAGGGAGAAAGGAAAGGAAGATGATGTTAATCATAACGATGCATGTGCTATGTGTGTACTCTAGCAACAAAAATTTTTTTTCATTATGTCTTAAATTTAATAAAATCTTAGTATTTTAGACGATGTGCTAAATTAGTACAGAAATGTGAATTGATGTGTACAAATCAGATTAAATCAGTGAGGGGCCAAAATAAACCACAAATCAATCTGTCCACATTTACTGAATTCCACTATGTACTTAAATGATTGCAGGGTTCTAGCTTGTAATTCTATAGCCTCTCCATGGTTTCACTGTGAAGAAATGTTGATATGCTGAAACATCCACAGTCTCATGTATTCTAAGTGAAGAAATACAGACTAACAGTTCCCATCATATTAATAGTAGCCCTGCCTTGCTTTACAATATTATTTTGTTTTACTGCATATGGTCTGGACTCCAGGACTTTATTTATGGGCAGTCAGGTGGAATTACAGCTGCCAAGAGAAAAACATTATTTATTTCTTTATTACTTGTACACACAAAACAAGTAAATTTTCCTGAATGCCTAACTGGAAAACTTATAATTTTAATATTATCGAGTTAACATTTCAAGTCTTTAAGGAGAAGACAGTAATAAACAAATGGCATCTAATAAAGCTCTCCATTAAATATAACCAAAAGCAAAAACATAAAAAGAAGCCAGTTGATGTTCAGGAAGAAGTAGGGCTTATAAAAAAAGGGGGGTCCTTAAAACTGTGGGCAAATGTAAATAAATAGGATGGGCAAAGGAGGGCATTTCAGTGCTGGAACCATGAAAACCAAAGAAGACAGGAATGGGTCTAGGCAGATGGACAGTAAAAATCTACAGTGGGCAGGAATTGGGGAAAAAACGTGGATAGGTAAAATGGGTTCAGATTATACATGGCCTTGAATGCCAATACCAGTAGCTTGGATTTGGGTCTATAAATAAGATGCTCAAGAGCGCTCTTGGACGGGGCACCTCACGGATGTGAAGTGCTGGGAAGATGAGGGGGCAGCACTATGCACAAGAGACTCCGGTGGCCAAGAGGCAGGGGGCAGGAACCAGTGTGGAAGCTACTGCAGTGTTTTCACACATGAAATCGTAACCGTGTATGTAATCTTAGAAATCTGTAAGGCATGGGGATTACCAGAGTTATTTCTAAATAGCAAGTGGTAGAAGAAGAGAGTAGGCAGCAGTTCCAGGCCTGGTCAGTTGAGCTCAGGCTTTCTTGGAATCTTATCCTTTGCATCAGGGTGATCATTGGTATCATTAAATAGATGAAAGACACACTAGCTGGGCTGTAGAAATGTGAAACAGAAAGGAACTGCCACTAGTTAAGAGAGAGAAAGGCACAGTACTGAAAGAACTTCATGGTGTGTCTAAAAGTTGGCAAGACCTCATGGAATCACTATATCATTGCATGAACAGCACTCTGCAAACCCTTTCACACACTCTATTAAATATGACTGGTGTGTATACAGCACCTGCTACGTGCCAGGCACATCTAATACAACAACCCTAGAGGTAGGTACTATCATTCACTTTTACAGATGCTCAAAGGTAATAACCTGCCCAATGTCGCGTAGCTGGGAACGCTAGAGCCAGGACAGGACCCAGGGGGTCTACTTGCTCTTCAAAACAACACATGAAATAGGTAAGATGAATCTTATTTGTTGAACAAATATTTACGGAGTTCTTACCTGCCGGGCCCCATCACATATTTTGAGTTTCCAATGATGGGTAAGAAACAACCCTTACTGTCAAGAACTTGTAGTCTAGAGAGCAAGACAGACGAGTAAAGCCACATTTTACTGATGGAAAAGTCTAAACTCCAAGCTTAAATAAATAACTTATCCAAGCACACAGCCAGTAGAGTGGGTGATCAAGCCAGGACTTAAATGCTGATGTTACATCTGAGAGCCTAAAGCTTATCCAAGTAATGTCGATACTTCTTTTTCTCACCTACTAGACAAAAGCCAAAGAAGACAAAGCAATATCAAAACCAGGACTATTTTAGCCAAACGTCTACAAAAAGAGCCTGATCTTGTAAGGAGAAAACATTAAAGTAAGAGGTTGTGACTCTGAGGAAAAGAGCGCAGGCTACCTATGCCAACATACCACATACCGGTTCACCAGTTCAAAGATGTGTCACTCCAAACATGAAATGTCCTGTCATCAATAAATATTTTGCCTAAAGTTATTTCAGATGCTTTGGGTAAATCACTCACATTGGGCCACTTCTCTCAAGGAAAACCAAGAGAAACCCTTGTGGGCTGAGAAGCTGAAGATGGCCCCAATCAATTCGGTTCCACAGTAATTAAAACTATTTCTCAATTTTTCCTTCTGTCCCTTTAACGCCCTCTTAAAGGAGGCCTAGAGATCCTCCTTTGAGCTATAAGAAAATTGCCTCAAACTACCTAACTGTACCAGCCTGCAGATTTGTTTTACCAAGTTTGGATGGCCCACCTCGGCTTTTCAGTGTGAACCACTGTTGTGGCTGGCATCAAGTGCAGCGAGGCCTCATTAGTTGTCTTCAAGCACTCGGGTGGAGACACAGGGGCTGAGACACAGCACCTACAGCTGTGTCAGTAGCGGATCTTTTTAGTTCTTTTTTATTTCCCAAAAGGGCCCTGATCGGGATCAAACATACATACAGTACAAGCAGCAGTTTATGATTGTATGACGTGGAGGGTGATAAGAAAGCCTCCTTTGCCCCCAAACAACTTCTGTGCCAGCCTGCCAAAGTGGCCAACTTTAAGGAAGAGAGGTTTGACCATAGGAAGCTACTAGGGTTATTAAGAAGGTTACTGGGGATTTACCAAACATTTATTATAAGCCCTGCGCAACAGGAGGCCCGGTAGGGCCCGCCTGACCAAGGATAGGGGCCAGAGTTCACCAGGATTATTAAGATTGAAACGTAGTGTTTTCCAATCATTTTAAGATCTAATTTATTTTCAATAACATCTGTTTTATTTGTAAAAAATGCAAAACACTTTAAAATCTTCACATTGTTCATGCAAAGAGCACTGGAGTGTAGGGGAGTGCACGGCCTCAGGGCAGGTCTCCCACCTGCTTTTCTAGCCTCCTTTCTGGGCATCCTGTGACGCAGCCCTTCTGAACCCCAAACTGCTGAGCTTGTTTGCCAGGCTCTGTTCTTGGTGGTGAAAATACAAACCTGCCTCAAAGCTACTCACAGATAATTAGGGAATGGTACAGGGAACTTGGGAGCTCCAGAGAGGAAACAAACCCAGGGCTGAGGGCAGGTGGTGGGCAGGCAAGGAGGAAATGACCTGGGCTGAGCCCCCAGGCATTCGGGGTCACTCAGCTGGTGAAAGCCTTCTCATGCAGATGCAGCGGCATGAGGGGGCTCCAAGGCAACCCCCAACTTGTGTGCAGGAACCAGAGTTTTGTGATGCTCAGCACATAACGGGTAAGGCAAGGAGTGGTAAAAGAAGAGCTAGAGAGGTGGGAGGTGCCCGATCATGGGGGTAACTACACTGTAGCTGAAAAAGACGCACTGAAGGGTTGTCTCATTTCACTTTCACTACAGGGAAGTGTGTTCACTGGAAACACTTCAGAAGGCAGAGATCGGGAAAAAGAAGGTGATAAAAAGTATTTTAAAAATGCACAATTTAGAGATAACCACTGTTACATTTGATGAACAATATTTTATATGTGTGTGTATGTGTGTGTATATTATATATCCATATAATTATATATTGACATATACTAACACATATATTTTTCTTCAAAAATGAAATCATTTAAAATGTGATATATTGATGGAGTTTGGATGTGCTGTCCCTTCCAAAATTCATGTGGAAATTTGATCTCCAATGTGGCAGTGTTGGAAACTGATTGAGTCATGGGGGTGGATTCCTCATGAATGGATTAATGCTCTCTCTGGGGGAGGGAGATTAATGAGTGAGTTCTCGCTCTATTAGTTCCCGCGAGAGCTCGTTGCTTAAAAAGACCCTGACACCTTCTCTCTCTCTTGCTTCCTGTCGCCATGTGATCTGCTTGTACCCACCGGCTGCCTGCCACTTTCTGCCATGAGTAGAAGCAGCCTGAGACCTGTGCCAGATGCAGCTGTCCCAGAATCATAAGCCAAATAAACCTCTTTTCCTTATAAAATACCCAGTGTCAGGTATTTCTATTATAGCAACACGAAACGGACTAAAACATATACATATATATATATATATATATATATATATATAAAATGAAATATTGTTCAGCCCTAAAAAGAAAGGAAATTCTAACACATGCTACAATGTGGATAAACCTTCAGGACATTATGCTAAGCGGAATAGCCAGCCACCAAAAGACAAATACTGTATGATTCCACTTATATGAGGTACCTAGTGTAGTTAAATTCATAGAGAGAAAAATAGAATGATGGTTGCCAGGGGCTGCGAGGAGGAGGAAATGGGGAGTTGTTGTGTGGACGGCTGTAGAGTTGCAGTTTTGCAAGTTGAAAAGAGTTTTGGCGATTGGATATACAACAAAGTGAATATACTTAACACTACTGAACTGTACATTTAAAAATGGTAAAGGTGGTGAATTTTATGTTAGGTGTATCTTACCACAATTAAAATATAATAAATTAATTAATTAAAAAAAGAAAATCACTTAACGAAGTCTTTTAATACTTTTTTTCACTTATATTTGTGATCATCTTTTCATGTGAGATATATACACTTCCATCAATATCTTAAATGACTTTGTAGTATTCTGTTGTAGAGATCTTTAACCTAGGAGAATTATTTCCCAGGATGGAAGAAACCTGCAAATGCTTGGCTGATGAGAAGGAGCCAGTGAAAAGTGGAGAGGGGCACAAGAGCCCAGAAGAGAGGGATATTCATAGAGCAAATGTCCCGGTCCCTAAGGAGGCAGGAGGGTATGGCGTTAGGGGTTCAGGGGCTGGTCTTAAAAAGGGAAAAAATGGATACCACATCCTCTGAGGAAAGGAGACAAAGATGGACATGAATGTATTTGCTTTTGTAAGGAAGAGTTCGGGCAGTTGAGAGAAGTCAGGAGACTGGACATCTCTGCGGAGTTAAAGAGGCCGAAGAGGTAGGATAGGACAGAGCGGGAAGGACATATGGCTGTGTTCAGAGCATGGAATGCTGGGGTTAAGATTTCCGAGGTGAAAAAGTACCAGCTGGACAAGAATTTGGGTACAGGGCTGAGAGTAAGTAGATATGGTTTCACGGAGGTGAACTCATTAAGAAGGTCCAAATGGATTCTGAGGCCAGATTCATGGTCAGATCATGTAGGATGATGTTATCACCACAGGCTTTGATAAGAGTTGGGGAGGAAAGGGAGGTACAGGAAGACACGGAGCCAGGTCCTCAGTTGTTTAAGAGATGAATGGGGGACTGGGAGTTGGAGGGAGAGCAGAGAAGAGAGAGGGTGGACGGTAGCCTGCCACATGTAGCCTCATTCAGCAGCGAGGCTTCTATTATCACAGCACGTTCTCCAGCCTCCCCCCCAAAGTCCCTACCGTGATTTCTTTTTCTCCACAGCACACATACCACACACTGTACTATTCCCTTGTTCATCTATTTCTGCTCTGTCTTCCCCATTACAATGGAATGCTGCCTGAGGGCAGAAACATTGACTATTTTGTTCACTGCTCTATCACCAGCACCTAGATCATGTCTGCATATAGTAATGCCTTAAAAAATCACACTTGTTGAATGAATGAATAAGTGAGTGAGTGAATAAATGATTCAAGCCAGTTAGGATAAGGATATCCCATTAGGTTTGCTAAAACAGCAGGGAGGGTTTTCTTTAGAAGGGAGCTATCTTAGGGCGTTCAGTCTTTGAGAGACAGAAAACGTCAGTCAGAGCCTCATCTCAGGCTGTTTCTGCTCTTTTTTCCATTCCCCCCTTCTTCACGTGACTGCTTCTCTGATCTTATAAAGACTCAGCTTAGGTGTCACCACCTCTGGAAAGCCCCACTGCTGTCTGTCCCCCATGCAAGGCAGCTGACCCCTCTTGGGCGCTCCTATGGTAACCTCTGATTCTTTTCTCGGTTATGATGCTTACCCCACTGTATAACTGTTTACATGTCAGTCTCCCCACTAGACTGAGCAGGTGCAGCAAATCTCAAACACACAGTAGGCACTACATAAACATTTTTTGAGTAAACGAATAGAAAGCACCAGACATGTGAGTTGAAAGAGCATGTATTTTTCCTTTTTTGAAGCTCACCCCTGTCATACACAAATCTGCACTTTGGCCCTTGTTGCTAGGGCAACCAGGTGGGAAAACAATTTGGTCCCCAATACAAAATATAACCCAGAGTCTTCCTGTTTAAGATAGGGGTCCACTGGCCTTTGTGTGTCCATTTCCCCGCCCGTCTGCCCAAACGCATGCTTGTGATGCCATGATGGAACATCAAAGCACATGGGCTGTCTGGCCCACCTGTGATGCTGCCCAGCCAGTAGAGCACAATGGAATCACCTGTGGGGTGTTTTTGTAAAGTCTTGTGTCTGGGCCCCGCTCCCCAGAGATTCTGATTTAATTGGTCTGGGTACAGCTGGATTTTTACAGCTCTTCGGATGATTTTATTGTGCAGCCAAGGCTGAGAACTTCTGTCCCTTTGCTCTCCTGCCACCTCCTCCTGGCTGGGGTGCTGTCCAAGGTAGCAATTCATCAAGAACTTCTTCACTCCAGTGTCTGGCCAACCCATCCAGGGGCAAGGGTCAGTGGTCTATTAGAACAACCAGTGGAACAGCACTGCACCTTAGGACAGCACAAGACACACAGTTCATTGGACTGAAGGAAAGCACACCTAAACTAAAAGGAAAGCACATCTAATCAGTTCAATCTAAAACTGTGCTATCCAATAACCACACAAGCCTATTAAAATTTGAATTAAGGCTGACCGGTTAGCTCAGTTAGTTAGACACCAAGGTCAAGCGTTTGGGTCCTCTTAACAGCCAGGTGCCAAAGAAAAACAAAAAAGTTTGTGGAAAAATAAAATTAAAAAATTATACAAGTCTTTCCATGAACTTAAAAAAAATTTTTTTGAATTAATCAAAATTAAAAATTCAGTCCATAACAGGCCAGATAGTAGATATTGTCAGCTTTATGAGCCAGATGTTCTCTGCTTCAAGTACACAACTCTTCAGTGGTAGTGTAGAAGCAATCACAGATAATATGTAAACAATGGGTATGGCTGTGTTCCAATAAAACTTTATTTACAAATAGTTTGCTAACCCATGCCTTGAGAAAAAAAAATTACATAATATAATTTCTTCACACAAAGAGACAATGATTTACTTGGAAAGACAATGTAAAAATGCAACAAGCAAGCAAACCAGGAGCTGGATGAAACTGAAGTGAGCCTTAAGTCACAACAACAGAATCATGTTAAGTCTGCCTGGACAAACAGTATGTCGAGAACTGTGTAAAATATTCATGGACTAAAAGTGGAATGGAGTCTCATCCTCCTGCGGTCATGCCAAGACTCTGAGAAATAAATTATGAGACTTCCAAAGGCTTTTTGTAGCTCTTAGACACTCAATAGGGAAGTAGTTATCATCCAGAGCAATCCTCTTTAATTACCCATGTGATAAAATAAGTTAAAACCTTTGTTATGAATAAGAAGGAAGTAACAGTGAAAAAAAAGTTATCCTGAGCCAGGGATCATGCTATGGACTTCACAAATATTGTCCAATAGCTGATAAAGAGCAACATTTCTGAATTGCTGGGTTTATGGGTCTGTAAGTGGACGTTCACTTGGTTCAGTGGTCTGATCTTAAAGGACCACGATGTCCCACGATTTGATCATAACCATATCCTTTCTGCAAATCAGTTAATGGAAAATTGTGTCTTTACTTTTATGCACATACATATACAATCAAAATTTTGGCATAAAATGGCAACTTAATCCTTTTCATATAAATCATCTTTTATGCCACAATCAAGCTGAAATCAAAATGAAGAAACACCAATTAAAATGTCATAGTTTTAAGATAATCAGATTTCTCAAGAACAATTCTATTAGCTGCTGAAATATCAGGGAGATAAATATGGTTCTTGTGAATACTGTGCTATCATTGACAAAACTGGGAAATTTTTCAAAATGCCATACTTTTGAAGTCTAGAGTATGTGGGAAAATACTACTACAAAGGAAGAACAGTCACTCATGAGTTAATATTCCTGCAACTGCGTGTAGGTATATTTTAGTTATTAGTATTTCTATATAAACACACTTTAACTTTCAGTGAAAAGTATAATTTAAAATTCCAGGAGATAGATTTCCATCAGAAACTCCAGGACAATTACTTTACAGAATTTTTCTAATTAACTTAAAAACACTCCAAGTTCGGTAAAAAAATAATACTTCTACTTGGATTTCTTTATATAATGTTATCAACATTTCTTAATACCTTATTCACTCATGAAAAATAGAATGAATATAATTTGAAAGACTATTTTACTAACCAGCATAGTTAAAAAAAAACCCCACCCATTTCAGCTATGAACAATAACTTTTAATTTATGCTTTAAAACTTCCAGTTATTGCCATTTAAAACATTTCTATGGCTGCTAAGTCATCACGAGCATACAAAAAAATCTACTTTGTCAATAAATGAAATGTTTGATTAAGAGTAAGGTTATGCTATTTTTGGAGATATTTATGTTTACATTCAGTTGATTGTAATTATAATCAACTGTAATTGCTTCAGAGTTAAACAACACCATTTAAACTACAGGCTAATTTCCTCTACTGCCTAGTTAAGCACAATTACTTCTTAAGCTTTGTCTACACTTGTCTAACAGTATTATCTGACTTTCAATGTTTTTTCAAAGGCGGTTCATCTCGCCCTTAGTATTGCACAGATAGCGTCCACATCACTGTCCTCAGGGAGGGACGATTCTGCAGTCTTGAACAAAATCTGAATAGCTTAATGATTTTCAGTATGTCAGATGCAGCTTCTGTACTTTTTAAAGAAGAAAAGTAAGCATAAGGGCAAGCTGTGGCCTCTTCCATTCTACCTAACAAAGTCTATGATCAGTGATTGCTTATATTTAGTTTGACCTTTAAGGAAAACTGAAATTTACTTCCAAAATGAAATTAGTTTTGCTTTCTAGATTGCACTGGGAAAAGAAAAAGACTTCCAGCTTCAATTTTAATATATCTCCTTGTATATGAAATTTTAAAGACAACATTGTTTTCCATTTATTTTATGAAAAATATGTCATGAGGTACTCATAGGTAGGAAGTGATTTTGAAAAGGCAAATAATTTAGGATGTAGTAAATAAAGGGGGGGGGGGTTATGAGATGGACACATCTATTTAGACCATTTGTCACTATTTGTTACAAATCAGTTTGCAGAAGTTAGGAGGTGGTTAGGAGGGAAGGAAGACAGCCCTAGAGACACAATTTGTAGTTAGTCTCTGGGACATTCATGTTTCTTTGTGCACCAGGCTGCCTTTCCAAGGGCATTAACCTTCAGAGACCACAGGCTGGCAGCAATGAGGACTCTTCCCCTCTCACTCACCAGGCCTCATTTTACACAGAAAATGACTGCTGTGGGCTTATTTCTGCACTTGTGCAGTGCTGTACAATGGCTGAGCCTCACAGGTCTACAAATGGCCATCTATGTACTGCTATCACATTGCAATATAGGGTAACAGGTGGTTGACTGTCTAGGGCTGTCACTAGACTCCCTGGGTTCAGACTCTGCCTCTACCGTTTACTGGGATGTAGGTAATGTGGGATAATGGCAGTGCCTACATCAAAGAACTGTTGTGAGAAACAATACAGGTAAAGCACTCAGCATGGGACACTTGGTAAGCACTCGACAGTGTTAATCGCTCTTGTTAGCTATTACACATCTTAGATCAGTGTTTCCCAAAGTGGGTCCCAAGCCTAGCTTCATGGGCGATATTTTACATCATGATCCAGTAAACACATATGCACTTACATGTTACTAACACAAGTAATGAAGCTGCGTATATAGTCCTTTCTATGTATAGACTGGACAGTGCAGTCAGGATTTGAACCCAGAAGTCCTTTAGTGCTCTTAACCACTACCCTCTACTGCCTCATGTACTTGCTGTACATGGAGGAACCAAAAGTGTCATCAAACACTAGTGACCCTCACTAAGAAGGATGTACAGTGATTGCTTCTATTTTATTATACATTTCATTTAATTAAGAAAAATGCTGATCCTAACTTGTTAAATTGATTTCATGACCCAAGACATACAATTTGAAAAATACAATGGTAAGTGTTATATGATTTTTTTTTTGGTGGCTGGCCAGTATAGGGATGGAACCTGTGGTGTTACTGGCACCATGTTCTAACCAACAGAGCTAACTGATCTGAAATTTTTTTTGAAAAACACTAAGAACAATAAAAAATTTAAGTAAGTATATATATCTCATCTCAGAGGCTTTAACATTCTATGATGCATTTTAAATCTCAAAACAAAACAAAAAAAGGTTATATGGAGCATTTCCTAAAATTATTCAAATACCCCCATCACCTTGTGGGATGGACACTAATTTTGAAAATGTTATCTTAGGGTGTTAACACCTTCAGGGCAGAGACAATTTGGGGGTTATTTTAACCTATACTTTAGTTATTACTCACAAGCACATTTGACACATTCCTAAATAACTGATTAAGGGAGAGTCCCTTCCAGAAGAGGAGAATCCGCAGGACCCTGAGCTCCGCCCTGGAGAGAGGTTTCCTAGGTACGTAGGATGGGTAAGGAAGTGTCACTCACCTAAGAAACATGAAGGCGGTGTCTCATGAAACAGTCCAATTAAAAATGTGCCCCTCTCCATGGCCAAAATAATGGCTTTAATAAAAGCAAATTAGTTTAAAAATGGAAACAACATGGTAGATATGAAATCAAATCCCATTTTAATGGTTTTACTAAAAATAATGGTACGCTATGAGTCCCCCCTTATCCACGGTCTCACTTTATGTGGTTTCAGTCACTGAGGTACACAGTACAATAAGGTATTTTGAGAGAGAGAGAGAGACAGAAGGACCACATTCACATAACTTTTATTATAGTATGTTATTATAGTTCTATTTTACTATTATTGTTGCTAATCTTTTACTGTGCCTAATGTATAAATTAAACTTTTTCATAGGTATGTATGCACAGGAAAAAACATAGTATATGTAGGGTTTGGTACTATCCGTGGTTTCAGGCACCCACTGGGGGTCTTGGAACATACCTCCCGCAGATAAGGGTGAACTACTGTATTTTTTAAGGGGTTTGGTAGTCCCCACAGGCTGGACTGAGTGACAGGGTCTGGGTTTGAAGGCCGAGGCAAAGAAATCAGACAAGAAGAGCCCAATAGAGGCAAAGGTTTCAGCCACTCCTTGAGCCAGGGGTACCTATTTTTCAGACTTTTCACAGGGTTTCTGAGACTGTAAGCTGGGGTAGGGGTGGTGGGGAGAACAGTTGTGCATCACTGCCTACCTCCTACCTTCCTCCAAATCTCCCTCCACTTGAAAAACTGGAAAGTGCAGAAACCAGCTGTAAGCATAAATAATCCATAATGTGCAAAAGAGCAAATAGTGCCCAAGTTCATGAACGCAGACACACGGGGCCACATGTCTGAACAACTCTGGGTAATGTTTATTTTCATGGCTAGCAGACTTGGAAATTTAAAAGGGAAACTGTTTTTAGAGTAGAGTTGAACTTTGACATATAGTACATTTATCAGAGTAAACACAAGTGCTTTTTCATAACAACAGGATTATGGAGTCAAATCTTAATTCTTGGTACTATCAATGCCAATTTCCACTTTCTTCTAATTAAGGGATAATTGCCATTAAGTGCCATGTCTCTAGGAAAAGGTTAGAGAGAATTTAGAGCTACACTATGCAATATAGTAGTCACTAGTCCCGTGTGGCTATTTAAATTAATTAAAGCTAAAGAAAATTTTAAAATCAGTTCCTCAATTGCACTAGCCAACATCTCAAATGCTCAATAGCCACATGTGGCTCATGGCTATCATATTGGACAGATTAGAGAACATTTCCATTATTGTAGAAAGTTCTCTTGGATGGCACTGATCTAGAAAAAGCTATTTTTAGATGCTAACAGGGAAACTGTTCATTTAGGCTGTTCATTAGAGCTCCAAGCTCTTCCTACCAGAGTTTGTTTGACTCAGAATAGTGTGGGATTGAATTTGAAAGCTACTGCCAGGGATTCCATTATTATCTCAAAATATCATTCCAACTGGCCTGCCTAAAATCTCTTTGCATTAGGACTTTCCATTGCCACAAGTTATCTTTCAAAATCCAAACATACCAGGAAATGATATTTGTGATAACAAAAACTTGTTATAAGTTCCAATGATTTATGAGCTAGTTTGAAAGCACTTAGAGCAACTTACAAAAAAAAAAAAAAAAAGAAGATACATGGCATCATCAGCTCCAGGAATAAAAGTTTGTAGTTAAAATAAATAGAGATGCACTTCTGTTGTTACCCTTAGGATAAGGAAAATACTTATTACACACCTGGGTCTAGTCCTACCCTTCTCATGAACTTAGACTAAGATTCAACAACACTTGGACTTTGCATCATGTTTTGGGACCGTTAGCACATATTTCCTTTGAGCCTCACAAGAATCTAATCACCATCATAGTGCTGATTTTGAGTGCTGTAGATTCTTCTCAGGAAGGAGACTGACAAATAAAATATTATCTTGTCAGTGTTTGTAGCGCTTAATCGGTTACTAAACTGATCGCAGACGGCCAGAGTATAGTGAAAGCAAATGGCTAAGACTGCAGGGGCCAGCTAGCTTTTCCTCTCGCATGACTCCAGACTGCTCTACTCATCTGACCTCTGTACTGCAGACGTGTGGGTTGCAGGGGAAAGCAGGACAGACAAGAGTGAAATGAGAAGTGCCTTCCCTCTTGACAATCACAAAGCAGGAAAAGTGAGCACAAAAAACCCTGCAAGGTCGTTGTGAACATGATTCTGGTAGTTCTGTAACGAAGGCTACATAAAGGGAAAAAAAAAATTATTCCATAAGGCAAACTATTTCCCTCCCAAGCAACTTTTTTAATTTTAAAAAAAAATTCTTTAATTGAAATGTAATTGATAGTACATATCTGTGGGGTACAGCATTGAATATCAATACCTGTGCGAGATAATGTGATGCTCCCATCAAGATAATTAGTATATTCAACATTACACAATGTAATCATTTTTTGTGGCCCTTCCAAAGCAACTTGTAAAAGGCATTTGATGAGAAATACATGAATTAAGCAATTGCTGTAAAGACTTCTAATGCCAATTTAAATAATATGAACAGTTTGAATTCAGTTAATGGCAGATTATAATAAACATGCATTTTTCAAATACTTTAATATGTTAGCTCAATGTCATAACAGCTATCAGCTAGTCATTATTGTTAGCAAAGCTTCTTTACCATTTTGTTTATCACATCCAGTTTGTGAGCTTCCAACTTGGGGGGCTTGCAAAACATTTATTAATGTATACATAAAGGACAGGCGCTGTTAAAATTCCTATGCTAATGCCTTGAAGATTAAACTCACATTTCTAGTTCATTAAGAGATGACATCTATAGTTAATCTTGGAAACATAGTGTCTCTAGCACACATACAAGAAAAAGTTTGGGATTTTATGCATAGAGCTGAGACTAAAATTCTTTCATCTGCAAATATCACATATGTGAGCCTAACTATTTTTCCTAGAAATAAAAAACTTTAAGTAGGTCAATTTATTAACTGCTACCATGGAGTCTGTACACGCACACTAGCCTATCCTTTGATGAACTGCAGCCCAGAATGGAGCTATAGCCCTGTGTTATTAAAACCTGTCTTTGATTCCAGCAGAAAAATGTGGCGGCACAAAGTAATATCGCCGTTTAGGCTCTGTGAGTGTAATAGATCCTAGAACTGTTTTGTTCTCTCTCTTCACGTATCATTAGTGTATGTGGTTCGCTCACAGGACCGCACACACAGGACGTCGGAATGGGTCCGCTCAGGCAGACGTGCTGCCATCCCGCCTGGGCTATGTTCTCACATTCGGAGTCCAGTCCTGGCTCAGCCGTGAAAGGCAGTCCGGCCGGAATAAACCTGACCAAAAAGATCAGGGAAGTGTTTGGGATGCAATAAAGTGCCGTGCAGGAAGGGGTGGACGGAGGAGAGGGACGAGTAGAGAGAAAGGGAATACGGACTTAAGACGGGAAAACCCTTTCATTCTCATTGGATTCATTTAAGAAGGGGAAACCCTCTCCACAAGGGCTCTGTCCACAGCCCAAAGCTAATCACTTTTTTATTGCCACGGACGACCAGAAGCCTCGGTCATCCACCCACAGCGGCCTCCCCGGCGAAACCGAAAATCCCATTTCTTCCCGAGTGTGCACCCAGGAAAGGAAAGCGTGGAGGGCGGTGCACAGGGCGAAGCAAGTTAGTGCCTCGCTCCCGGGTCCCCTGCTTCCCGGGCCAGCCTCACGCGCCCAGCTCCAAAGTGAACCGGGCGATTGCAGGGAGCCCGGGCGGTCAAACTCGGGGTCGTTTCTCCCCGGAGTCTACCCGATAACAAGCCCGCGGCGGGCACACCTGTCAAGGGCCGGCGGGCGGCACTGCGGCGGCAGGTCCCCAGGCGCGCCGGCTCCGGGCTCGCTCAGGAGCATGCGCCCCAAAGGGCTCGGGCGGCCGGCCCCGCGCCCGGGAGCTCCGGG